>NW_027326824.1:600000-859456 GCF_047675955.1 Chlorocebus sabaeus | reverse complement strand
GGAAGATATTTCCTTTTTCACCATAGCCCTCTATGGGCTTCGGAATATCCCTTTGCCAATTCCACAAGAACAGCCTAGGCGAAAGGCTTCTTGAAGGGCAAGATGTAACTCCATGAGATGAACTAACAGAACACAGAGCAGTTTCTCAGAAAGCTTCTTTCCAGTTTTGAACGGAACTTATTTCTTTTTTCAGCATAGCCCTCTATGGGCTTCCAAATATCCCTTTGCGAATTCCACAAGAACAGCCTTAGCGAAAGGCTTCTTGAAGGGAAAGATGTAACTCTGTGAGATGAATTCAGAGAACACAGAGCAGTTTCTCAGAAAGCTTCTTTCCAGTTTTGAACGGGAGATATTTCCTTTTTCACCATAGCCCTCTGTGGCTTCCAAATATCCCTTTGCTAATTCCACAAGAACAGCCTTAGCGAAAGGCTTCTTGAAGGGAAAGATGTAACTCTGTGAGATGAATTCAGAGAACACTGAGCAGATTCTCAGAAAGCTTCTTTCCAGTTTTGGACGGAAGATATTTCCTTTTTCTCCATTGCCCTCTATGGGCTTCCAAATATCCCTTTGCCAGTTCCACAAGAACAGCCTAAGCGAAAGGCTTCTTGAAGGGAAAGACGTAACTCTGTGAGATGAACTAACAAAACACAGAGCAGTTTCTCAGAAAGCTTCTTTCCAGTTTTGAACGGAAGATATTTCCTTTTTCACCATAGCCCTCTGTGGGCTTCCAAATATCCCTTTGCCAATTTCACAAGAACAGCCTTAGGAAAGGCTTCTTGAAGGAAAAGATGTAACTCTGTGAGATGAATTAACAGAACACAGAGCAGTTTCTCAGAATGCTTCTTTCCAGTTTTGAACGGAAGATATTACCTTTTTCACCATAGCCCTCTGTGGGCTTCCAAATATCCCTTTGCCAATTCCACAAGAACAGCCTTAGCGAAAGGATTCTTGAAGGGAAAGATGTAACTCTGTGAGATGAATTCAGACAACATAGAGCAGTTTCTCAGAGTTTCTTTCTAGTTTTGAACGGAAGATATTTCCTTTTTCACCATAGCCCTCTAAGGGCTTCCAAATATCCCTTTGCCAATTCCACAAGAACAGCCTTAGCGAAAGGCTTCTTGAAGTGAAAGATGTAACTCTGTGAGATGAATTCAGAGAACACAGAGCAGTTTCTCAGAAAGCTTCTTTCCAATTTTGAACGGAAGATATTTCCTTTTCACCCAAGAACTCTATGGGCTTCCAAATATCCCTTTGCCAGTTCCACAAGAACAGCCTTAGCGAAAGGATTCTTGAAGGGAAAGATGTAACTCTGTGAGATGAATTCAGAGAACACAGAGCAGTTTCTCAGAAAGCTACTTTCCAGTTTTGAACGGAAGATATTACCTTTTTCACCATAGCCCTCTATGGGCTTCCAAATATCCCTTTGCTAATTCCACAAGAAGAGCCTTACCGAAAGGCTTCTTGAAGGGAAAGATGTAACTCTGTGAGATGAACTAACAGAACACAGAACAGTTTCTCAGAAAGCTTCTTTCCGGTTTTGAACGGAAGGTATTTCCTTTTTCACCGTAGCCCTCTAAGGGCTTCCAAATATCCCTTTGCTAATTCCACAAGAACAGCCTTACCGAAAGGCTTCTTGAAGGAAAGATGTAACTCTGTGAGATGAACTAACAGAACACAGAACAGTTTCTCAGAAAGCTTCTTTCCAGTTTTGAACGGAAGATATTTCCTTTTTCACCATAGCCCTCTACGTGCTTCCAAATATCACTTTGCCAATTTCAGAAGAAAAGCCTTAGCGAAAGGCGTCTTGAAGGGAAAGATGTAGCTCTGTGAGATGAATTAACAGAACACAGAGCAGTTTCTCAGAAAGCTTCTTTCCAGTTTGAACGGAAGATATTTCCTTTTTTCACCATAGCCCTCTATGGCCTTCAAAATATCCCTTTGCCAATATCACAAGAACAGCCTTAGCGAAAGGCTTCTTGAAGGGAAAGATGTAACTCTGTGAGATGAATTCAGAGAACACAGAGCAGTTTCTCAGAAGCTTCTTTCCAGTTTTGAACAGAAGATATTTCCTTTTCACCATAGCCCTCTATGGGCTTCCAAATATCCCTTTGCCAATTCCACAAGAACAGCCTTAGCGAAAGGCTTCTTGAAGGGAAAGATGTAACTCTGTGAGATGAATTAACAGAACACAGAGCAGTTTCTCAGAAGCTTCTTTCCAGTTTTGAACGGAAGATATTTCCTTTTTCACCGTAGCCCTCTATGGGCTTCCAAATATCCCTTTGCCAATTCCACAAGAACAGCCTTAGCGAAAGGCTTCTTGAAGGGAAAGATGTAACACTGTGAGATGAATTAACAGAACACAGAACATTTTCTCAGAAAGCTTCTTTCAGGTTTTGAACGGAAGATATTTCTTTTTTCAGCATAGCCCTCTTTGGGCTTCCAAATATCACTTTGCCAATTCCACAAGAACAGCAGTAGCGAAAGGCTTCTTGAAGGGAAAGATGTAGCTCTGTGAGATGAATTAACAGAACACAGAGCAGTTTCTCAGAAAGATTCTTTCCAGTTTTGAACGGAAGATATTTCCTTTTTCACCATAGCCCTCTATGGGCTTCCAAATATCCCTTTGCCAATTCCACAAGAACAGCCTTGGCGAAAGGCTTCTTGAAGGGCAAGATGTAACTCCGTGAGATGAACTAACAGAACACAGAGCAGTTTCTCAGAAAGCTTCTTTCCAGTTTTGAACGGAAGATATTTCCTTTTTCACCATAGCCCTCTGTGGGCTTCCAAATATCCCTTTGCCAATTTCACAAGAACAGCCTTAGGAAAGGCTTCTTGAAGGAAAAGATGTAACTCTGTGAGATGAATTAACAGAACACAGAGCAGTTTCTCAGAATGCTTCTTTCCAGTTTTGAACGGAAGATATTACCTTTTTCACCATAGCCCTCTGTGGGCTTCCAAATATCCCTTTGCCAATTCCACAAGAACAGCCTTAGCGAAAGGATTCTTGAAGGGAAAGATGTAACTCTGTGAGATGAATTCAGACAACATAGAGCAGTTTCTCAGAGTTTCTTTCTAGTTTTGAACGGAAGATATTTCCTTTTTCACCATAGCCCTCTAAGGGCTTCCAAATATCCCTTTGCCAATTCCACAAGAACAGCCTTAGCGAAAGGCTTCTTGAAGTGAAAGATGTAACTCTGTGAGATGAATTCAGAGAACACAGAGCAGTTTCTCAGAAAGCTTCTTTCCAATTTTGAACGGAAGATATTTCCTTTCTCACCATAGCCCTCTATGGGCTTCCAAATATCCCTTTGCCAATTCCACAAGAACAGCCTTGGCGAAAGGCTTCTTGAAGGGCAAGATGTAACTCCGTGAGATGAACTAACAGAACACAGAGCAGTTTCTCAGAAAGCTTCTTTCCAGTTTTGAACGGAAGTTATTTCCTTTTTCAGCATAGCCCTCTATGGGCTTCCAAATATCCCTTTGCCAATTCCACAAGAACAGCCTTAGCGAAAGGCTTCTCAAGGGAAAGATGTAACTCTGTGAGATGAATTCAGAGAACACAGAGCAGTTTCTCAGAAAGCTTCTTTCCAGTATTGAACGGAAGATATTTCCTTTTTCACCATAGCCCTCTATGGGATCCCAAATATCCCTTTGCCAGTTCCAGAAGAACAGCTTTAGCGAAAGGCTTCTTGAAGGGAAAGATGTAACTCTGTGAGATGAATTCAGAGAACACAGAGCAGTTGCTCAGAAAGCTTCTTTCTACTTTTGAACGGAAGATATTTCCTTTTTCACCGTAGCCCTCTATGGGCTTCCAAATATCCCTTTGCCAATTCCACAAGAACAGCCTTAGCGAAAGGCTTCTTGAAGGGAAAGATGTAACTCTGTGAGATGAATTAACAGAACACAGAACATTTTCTCAGAAAGCTTCTTTCCAGTTTTGAACGGAAGATATTTCCTTTTTCACCATAGCCCTCTATGGGCTTCCAAATATCACTTTGCCAATTCCACAAGAACAGCAGTAGCGAAAGGCTTCTTGAAGGGAAAGATGTAGCTCTGTGAGATGAATTAACAGAACACAGAGCAGTTTCTCAGAAAGCTTCTTTCCAGTTTTGAACGGAAGATATTTCCTTTTTCACCATAGCCCTCTATGGGCTTCGAAATATCCCTTTGCCAATTCCACAAGAACAGCCTAGGCGAAAGGCTTCTTGAAGGGCAAGATGTAACTCCGTGAGATGAACTAACAGAACACAGAGCAGTTTCTCAGAAAGCTTCTTTCCAGTTTTGAACGGAAGTTATTTCCTTTTTCAGCATAGCCCTCTATGGGCTTCCAAATATCCCTTTGCCAATTCCACAAGAACAGCCTTAGCGAAAGGCTTCTTGAAGGGAAAGATGTAACTCTGTGAGATGAATTCAGAGAACACAGAGCAGTTTCTCAGAAAGCTTCTTTCCAGTTTTGAACGGGAGATATTTCCTTTTTCACCGTAGCCCTATGTGGCTTCCAAATATCCCTTTGCTAATTCCACAAGAACAGCCTTAGCGAAAGGCTTCTTGAAGGGAAAGATGTAACTCTGTGAGATGAATTCAGAGAACACTGAGCAGATTCTCAGAAAGCTTCTTTCCAGTTTTGGACGGAAGATATTTCCTTTTTCTCCATTGCCCTCTATGGGCTTCCAAATATCCCTTTGCCAGTTCCACAAGAACAGCCTAAGCGAAAGGCTTCTTGAAGGGAAAGACGTAACTCTGTGAGATGAACTAACAAAACACAGAGCAGTTTCTCAGAAAGCTTCTTTCCAGTTTTGAACGGAAGATATTTCCTTTTTCACCATAGCCCTCTGTGGGCTTCCAAATATCCCTTTGCCAATTTCACAAGAACAGCCTTAGGAAAGGCTTCTTGAAGGAAAAGATGTAACTCTGTGAGATGAATTAACAGAACACAGAGCAGTTTCTCAGAATGCTTCTTTCCAGTTTTGAACGGAAGATATTACCTTTTTCACCATAGCCCTCTGTGGGCTTCCAAATATCCCTTTGCCAATTCCACAAGAACAGCCTTAGCGAAAGGATTCTTGAAGGGAAAGATGTAACTCTGTGAGATGAATTCAGACAACATAGAGCAGTTTCTCAGAGTTTCTTTCTAGTTTTGAACGGAAGATATTTCCTTTTTCACCATAGCCCTCTAAGGGCTTCCAAATATCCCTTTGCCAATTCCACAAGAACAGCCTTAGCGAAAGGCTTCTTGAAGTGAAAGATGTAACTCTGTGAGATGAATTAACAGAACACAGAACATTTTCTCAGAAAGCTTCTTTCCAGTTTTGAACGGAAGATATTTCCTTTTTCACCATAGCCCTCTATGGGCTTCCAAATATCACTTTGCCAATTCCACAAGAACAGCAGTAGCGAAAGGCTTCTTGAAGGGAAAGATGTAGCTCTGTGAGATGAATTAACAGAACACAGAGCAGTTTCTCAGAAAGCTTCTTTCCAGTTTTGAACGGAAGATATTTCCTTTTTCACCATAGCCCTCTATGGGCTTCGAAATATCCCTTTGCCAATTCCACAAGAACAGCCTAGGCGAAAGGCTTCTTGAAGGGCAAGATGTAACTCCGTGAGATGAACTAACAGAACACAGAGCAGTTTCTCAGAAAGCTTCTTTCCAGTTTTGAACGGAAGTTATTTCCTTTTTCAGCATAGCCCTCTATGGGCTTCCAAATATCCCTTTGCCAATTCCACAAGAACAGCCTTAGCGAAAGGCTTCTCAAGGGAAAGATGTAACTCTGTGAGATGAATTCAGAGAACACAGAGCAGTTTCTCAGAAAGCTTCTTTCCAGTTTTGAACGGAAGATATTTCCTTTTTCACCATAGCCCTCTATGGGATCCCAAATATCCCTTTGCCAGTTCCAGAAGAACAGCTTTAGCGAAAGGCTTCTTGAAGGGAAAGATGTAACTCTGTGAGATGAATTCAGAGATCACAGAGCAGTTGCTCAGAAAGCTTCTTTCTACTTTTGAACGGAAGATATTTCCTTTTTCACCGTAGCCCTCTATGGGCTTCCAAATATCCCTTTGCCAATTCCACAAGAACAGCCTTAGCGAAAGGCTTCTTGAAGGGAAAGATGTGACTCTGTGAGATGAATTAACAGAACACAGAACATTTTCTCAGAAAGCTTCTTTCCAGTTTTGAACGGAAGATATTTCCTTTTTCACCATAGCCCTCTATGGGCTTCCAAATATCACTTTGCCAATTCCACAAGAACAGCAGTAGCGAAAGGCTTCTTGAAGGGAAAGATGTAGCTCTGTGAGATGAATTAACAGAACACAGAGCAGTTTCTCAGAAAGCTTCTTTCCAGTTTTGAACGGAAGATATTTCCTTTTTCACCATAGCCCTCTATGGGCTTCGAAATATCCCTTTGCAAATTCCACAAGAACAGCCTAGGCGAAAGGCTTCTTGAAGGGCAAGATGAACTCCGTGAGATGAACTAACAGAACACAGAACATTTTCTCAGAAAGCTTCTTTCCAGTTTTGAACGGAAGATATTTCCTTTTTCACCATAGCCCTCTAAGGGCTTCCAAATATCACTTTGCCAATTCCACAAGAACAGCAGTAGCGAAAGGCTTCTTGAAGGGAAAGATGTAGCTCTGTGAGATGAATTAACAGAACACAGAGCAGTTTCTCAGAAAGCTTCTTTCCAGTTTTGGACGGAAGATATTTCCTTTTTCACCATAGCCCTCTATGGGCTTCCAAATATCGCTTTGCCAATTCCACAAGAACAGCCTTAGCAAAAGGCTTCTCAAGGGAAAGATGTAACTCTGTGAGATGAATTAACAGAACACAGAGCAGTTTCTCAGAAAGATTCTTTCCAGTTTTGAACGGAAGATATTTCCTTTTTCACCATAGCCGTCTATGGGCTTCCAAATATCCCTTTGCCAGGTCCAGAAGAACAGCTTTAGCGAAAGGCTTCTTGAAGGGAAAGATGTAGCTCTGTGAGGTGAATTAACAGAACACAGAGCATTTTCTCAGAAAGCTTCTTTCCAGTTTGAACGGAAGATATTTCCTTTTTCACCATAGCCCTCTATGGGCTTCCAAATATCCCTTTGCCAATTCCACAAGAACAGCCTTAGCGAAAGGCTTCTTGAAGGGAAAGATGTAACTCTGTGAGATGAATTCAGAGAACACAGAGCAGTTTCTCAGAAAACTTCTTTCCAGTTTTGAACGGAAGATATTTCCTTTTTCACCATAGCCCTCTATGGGCTTCCAAATATACCTTTGCGAATTCCACGAGAACAGCCTTAGCGAAAGGCTTCTTGAAAGATGTAACTCTGTGAGATGAATTAACAGAACACAGAGCAGTTTCTCAGAAAGCTTCTTTCCTGTTTTGAACGGAAGATATTTCCTTTTTCACCATAGCCCTCTAAGGGCTTCCAAATATCCCTTTGCCAATTCCACAAGAACAGCCTTAGCGAAAGGCTTCTTGAAGGGAAAGATGGAACTCTGTGAGATGAATTCAGAGAACACAGAGCAGTTTCTCAGAAAGCTTCTTTCCAGTTTTGAACGGAAGATATTTCCTTTTTCACCATAGCCCTCTATGGGCTTCCAAATATCCCTTTGCCAATTCCACAAGAACAGCCTTAGCGAAAGGCTTCTTGATGGGAAAGATGTAACTCTGTGAGATGAATTAACAGAACACAGAGCAGTTTCTCAGAAAGCTTCTTTCCAGTTTTGAACGGAAGATATTTCCTTTTTCACCATAGCCCTCTAAGGGCTTCGAAATATCCCTTTGCCAATTCCACAAGAACAGCCTTGGCGAAAGGCTTCTTGAAGGGCAAGATGTAACTCCGTGAGATGAACTAACAGAACATGGAGCAGTTTCTCAGAAAGCTTCTTTCCAGTTTTGAACGGAAGTTATTTCCTTTTTCAGCATAGCCCTCTATGGGCTTCCAAATATCCCTTTGCCAATTCCACAAGAACAGCCTTAGCGAAAGGCTTCTTGAAGGGAAAGATGTAACTCTATGAGATGAATTCAGAGAACACAGAGCAGTTTCTCAGAAAGCTTCTTTCCAGTTTTGAACGGGAGATATTTCCTTTTTCACCATAGCCCTCTATGGCTTCCAAATATCCCTTCGCTAATTCCACAAGAACAGCCTTAGCGAAAGGCTTCTTGAATGGAAAGATGTAACTCTGTGAGATGAATTCAGAGAACACTGAGCAGATTCTCAGAAAGCTTCTTTCCAGTTTTGGACGGAAGATATTTCCTTTTTCTCAATTGCCCTCTATGGGCTTCCAAATATCCCTTTGCCAGTTCCACAAGAACAGCCTAAGCGAAAGGCTTCTTGAAGGGAAAGACGTAACTCTGTGAGATGAACTAACAAAACACAGAGCAGTTTCTCAGAAAGCTTCTTTCCAGTTTTGAACGGAAGATATTTCCTTTTTCACCATAGCCCTCTAAGGGCTTCCAAATATCCCTTTGCTAATTCCACAAGAACAGCCTTACCGAAAGGCTTCTTGAAGGGAAAGATGTAACTCTGTGAGATGAACTAACGGAACACAGAACAGTTTCTCAGAAAGCTTCTTTCCGAATTGAACGGAACGTATTTCCTTTTTCACCATAGCCCTCTAAGGGCTTCCAAATATCCCTTTGCTAATTCCACAAGAACAGCCTTACCGAAAGGCTTCTTGAAGGGAAAGATGTAACTCTGTGAGATGAACTAACAGAACACAGAACAGTTCCTCAGAAAGCTTCTTTCCGGTTTTGAACGGAAGATAGTTCCTTTTTCACCATAGCCCTCTATGTGCTTCCAAATATCACTTTGCCAATTTCACAAGAAAAGCCTTAGCGAAAGGCTTCTTGAAGGGAAAGATGTAGTTCTGTGAGATGAATTAACAGAACACAGAGCAGTTTCTCAGAAAGCTTCTTTCCAGTTTGAACGGAAGATATTTCCTTTTTCACCATAGCCCTCTATGGGCTTCAAAATATCCCTTTGCCAATATCACAAGAACAGCCTTAGCGAAAGGCTTCTTGAAGAGAAAGATGTAACTCTGTGAGATGAATTCAGCGAACACAGAGAAGTTTCTCAGAAAGCTTCTTTCCATTTTTGAACGGGAGATATTTCCTTTTACACCATAGCCCTCTATGGCTTCCAAATATCCCTTTGCCAATTCCACAAGAACAGCCTTAGCGAAAGGCTTCTTGAAGGGAAAGATGTAACTCTGTGAGATGAATTCAGAGAACACTGAGCAGATTCTCAGAAAGCTTCTTTCCAGTTTTGGACGGAAGATATTTCCTTTTTTTCCATTGCCCTCTATGGGCTTCCAAATATCCCTTTGCCAATTCCACAAGAACAGCCTTAGCGAAAGGCTTCTTGAAGGGAAAGATGTAACTCTGTGAGATGAATTCAGGGAACACAGAGCAGTTTCTCAGAAAGCTTCTTTCCAGTTTTGAACGGAAGATATTTCCTTTTTCACCATAGCCCTCTATCTGCTTCCAAATATCCCTTTGCCAATTTCACAAGAACAGCCTTAGCGAAAGGCTTCTTTATGGGAAAGATGTAACTCTGTGAGATGAATTAACAGAACACAGAGCAGTTTCTCAGAAAGCTTCTTTCCAGTTTTGAACGGAAGATATTTCCTTTTTCATCATAGCCATCTATGGGCTTCCAAATATCCCTTTGCCAATTCCACAAGAACAGCCTTAGCGAAAGGCTTCTTGAAGGGAAAGATGTAACTCTGTGTGATGAACTAACAGAACACAGAGCAGTTTCTCAGAAAGCTTCTTTCCAGTTTTGAACGGAAGATATTTCCTTTCTCACCATAGCACTCTAAGGGCTTCCAAATATACCTTTGCGAATTCCACGAGAACAGCCTTCCCGAAAGGCTTCTTGAAAGATGTAACTCTGTGAGATGAATTAACAGAACACAGAGCAGTTTCTCAGAAAGCTTCTTTCCAGTTTTGAACGGAAGATATTTCCTTTTTCACCATAGCCCTCTATGGGTTTCCAAATATCGCTTTGCCAATTCCACAAGAACAGCCTTAGCGAAAGGCTTCTTGAAGGGAAAGATGTAACTCTGTGAGATGAACTAACAGAACACAGAGCAGTTTCTCAGAAAGCTTCTTTCCAGTTTTGAACGGAAGATACTTCCTTTTTCACCGTAGCCCTCTATGGGCTTCCAAATATCCCTTTGCCAATTACACAAGAACAGCCTTAGCGAAAGGCTTCTTGAAGGGAAAGATGTAACTCTGTGAGATGAATTAACAGAACACAGAACATTTTCTCAGAAAGCTTCTTTCCAGTTTTGAACGGAAGATATTTCCTTTTTCTCCATAGCACTCTATGGGCTTCCAAATATCACTTTGCCAATTCCACAAGAACAGCAGTAGCGAAAGGCTTCTTGAAGGGAAAGATGTAGCTCTGTGAGATGAATTAACAGAACACAGAGCAGTTTCTCAGAAAGCTTCTTTCCAGTTTTGAACGGAAGATATTTCCTTTTTCACCATAGCCCTCTATGGGCTTCGGAATATCCCTTTGCCAATTCCACAAGAACAGCCTAGGCGAAAGGCTTCTTGAAGGGCAAGATGTAACTCCATGAGATGAACTAACAGAACACAGAGCAGTTTCTCAGAAAGCTTCTTTCCAGTTTTGAACGGAACTTATTTCTTTTTTCAGCATAGCCCTCTATGGGCTTCCAAATATCCCTTTGCGAATTCCACAAGAACAGCCTTAGCGAAAGGCTTCTTGAAGGGAAAGATGTAACTCTGTGAGATGAATTCAGAGAACACAGAGCAGTTTCTCAGAAAGCTTCTTTCCAGTTTTGAACGGGAGATATTTCCTTTTTCACCATAGCCCTCTGTGGCTTCCAAATATCCCTTTGCTAATTCCACAAGAACAGCCTTAGCGAAAGGCTTCTTGAAGGGAAAGATGTAACTCTGTGAGATGAATTCAGAGAACACTGAGCAGATTCTCAGAAAGCTTCTTTCCAGTTTTGGACGGAAGATATTTCCTTTTTCTCCATTGCCCTCTATGGGCTTCCAAATATCCCTTTGCCAGTTCCACAAGAACAGCCTAAGCGAAAGGCTTCTTGAAGGGAAAGACGTAACTCTGTGAGATGAACTAACAAAACACAGAGCAGTTTCTCAGAAAGCTTCTTTCCAGTTTTGAACGGAAGATATTTCCTTTTTCACCATAGCCCTCTGTGGGCTTCCAAATATCCCTTTGCCAATTTCACAAGAACAGCCTTAGGAAAGGCTTCTTGAAGGAAAAGATGTAACTCTGTGAGATGAATTAACAGAACACAGAGCAGTTTCTCAGAATGCTTCTTTCCAGTTTTGAACGGAAGATATTACCTTTTTCACCATAGCCCTCTGTGGGCTTCCAAATATCCCTTTGCCAATTCCACAAGAACAGCCTTAGCGAAAGGATTCTTGAAGGGAAAGATGTAACTCTGTGAGATGAATTCAGACAACATAGAGCAGTTTCTCAGAGTTTCTTTCTAGTTTTGAACGGAAGATATTTCCTTTTTCACCATAGCCCTCTAAGGGCTTCCAAATATCCCTTTGCCAATTCCACAAGAACAGCCTTAGCGAAAGGCTTCTTGAAGTGAAAGATGTAACTCTGTGAGATGAATTCAGAGAACACAGAGCAGTTTCTCAGAAAGCTTCTTTCCAATTTTGAACGGAAGATATTTCCTTTTCACCCAAGAACTCTATGGGCTTCCAAATATCCCTTTGCCAGTTCCACAAGAACAGCCTTAGCGAAAGGCTTCTTGAAGGGAAAGATGTAACTCTGTGAGATGAATTCAGAGAACACAGAGCAGTTTCTCAGAAAGCTACTTTCCAGTTTTGAACGGAAGATATTACCTTTTTCACCATAGCCCTCTATGGGCTTCCAAATATCCCTTTGCTAATTCCACAAGAAGAGCCTTACCGAAAGGCTTCTTGAAGGGAAAGATGTAACTCTGTGAGATGAACTAACAGAACACAGAACAGTTTCTCAGAAAGCTTCTTTCCGGTTTTGAACGGAAGGTATTTCCTTTTTCACCGTAGCCCTCTAAGGGCTTCCAAATATCCCTTTGCTAATTCCACAAGAACAGCCTTACCGAAAGGCTTCTTGAAGGGAAAGATGTAACTCTGTGAGATGAACTAACAGAACACAGAACAGTTTCTCAGAAAGCTTCTTTCCAGTTTTGAACGGAAGATATTTCCTTTTTCACCATAGCCCTCTACGTGCTTCCAAATATCACTTTGGCAATTTCAGAAGAAAAGCCTTAGCGAAAGGCGTCTTGAAGGGAAAGATGTAGCTCTGTGAGATGAATTAACAGAACACAGAGCAGTTTCTCAGAAAGCTTCTTTCCAGTTTGAACGGAAGATATTTCCTTTTTCACCATAGCCCTCTATGGCCTTCAAAATATCCCTTTGCCAATATCACAAGAACAGCCTTAGCGAAAGGCTTCTTGAAGGGAAAGATGTAACTCTGTGAGATGAATTCAGAGAACACAGAGCAGTTTCTCAGAAAGCTTCTTACCAGTTTTGAACAGAAGATATTTCCTTTTTCACCATAGCCCTCTATGGGCTTCCAAATATCCCTTTGCCAATTCCACAAGAACAGCCTTAGCGAAAGGCTTCTTGAAGGGAAAGATGTAACTCTGTGAGATGAATTAACAGAACACAGAGCAGTTTCTCAGAAAGCTTCTTTCCAGTTTTGAACGGAAGATATTTCCTTTTTCACCGTAGCCCTCTATGGGCTTCCAAATATCCCTTTGCCAATTCCACAAGAACAGCCTTAGCGAAAGGCTTCTTGAAGGGAAAGATGTAACACTGTGAGATGAATTAACAGAACACAGAACATTTTCTCAGAAAGCTTCTTTCAGGTTTTGAACGGAAGATATTTCTTTTTTCAGCATAGCCCTCTTTGGGCTTCCAAATATCACTTTGCCAATTCCACAAGAACAGCAGTAGCGAAAGGCTTCTTGAAGGGAAAGATGTAGCTCTGTGAGATGAATTAACAGAACACAGAGCAGTTTCTCAGAAAGATTCTTTCCAGTTTTGAACGGAAGATATTTCCTTTTTCACCATAGCCCTCTATGGGCTTCCAAATATCCCTTTGCCAATTCCACAAGAACAGCCTTGGCGAAAGGTTTCTTGAAGGGCAAGATGTAACTCCGTGAGATGAACTAACAGAACACAGAGCAGTTTCTCAGAAAGCTTCTTTCCAGTTTTGAACGGAAGATATTTCCTTTTTCACCATAGCCCTCTGTGGGCTTCCAAATATCCCTTTGCCAATTTCACAAGAACAGCCTTAGGAAAGGCTTCTTGAAGGAAAAGATGTAACTCTGTGAGATGAATTAACAGAACACAGAGCAGTTTCTCAGAATGCTTCTTTCCAGTTTTGAACGGAAGATATTACCTTTTTCACCATAGCCCTCTGTGGGCTTCCAAATATCCCTTTGCCAATTCCACAAGAACAGCCTTAGCGAAAGGATTCTTGAAGGGAAAGATGTAACTCTGTGAGATGAATTCAGACAACATAGAGCAGTTTCTCAGAGTTTCTTTCTAGTTTTGAACGGAAGATATTTCCTTTTTCACCATAGCCCTCTAAGGGCTTCCAAATATCCCTTTGCCAATTCCACAAGAACAGCCTTAGCGAAAGGCTTCTTGAAGTGAAAGATGTAACTCTGTGAGATGAATTCAGAGAACACAGAGCAGTTTCTCAGAAAGCTTCTTTCCAATTTTGAACGGAAGATATTTCCTTTCTCACCATAGCCCTCTATGGGCTTCCAAATATCCCTTTGCCAATTCCACAAGAACAGCCTTGGCGAAAGGCTTCTTGAAGGGCAAGATGTAACTCCGTGAGATGAACTAACAGAACACAGAGCAGTTTCTCAGAAAGCTTCTTTCCAGTTTTGAACGGAAGTTATTTCCTTTTTCAGCATAGCCCTCTATGGGCTTCCAAATATCCCTTTGCCAATTCCACAAGAACAGCCTTAGCGAAAGGCTTCTCAAGGGAAAGATGTAACTCTGTGAGATGAATTCAGAGAACACAGAGCAGTTTCTCAGAAAGCTTCTTTCCAGTATTGAACGGAAGATATTTTCTTTTTCACCATAGCACTCTATGGGATCCCAAATATCCCTTTGCCAGTTCCAGAAGAACAGCTTTAGCGAAAGGCTTCTTGAAGGGAAAGATGTAACTCTGTGAGATGAATTCAGAGAACACAGAGCAGTTGCTCAGAAAGCTTCTTTCTACTTTTGAACGGAAGATATTTCCTTTTTCACCGTAGCCCTCTATGGGCTTCCAAATATCCCTTTGCCAATTCCACAAGAACAGCCTTAGCGAAAGGCTTCTTGAAGGGAAAGATGTAACTCTGTGAGATGAATTAACAGAACACAGAACATTTTCTCAGAAAGCTTCTTTCCAGTTTTGAACGGAAGATGTTTCCTTTTTCACCATAGCCCTCTATGGGCTTCCAAATATCACTTTGCCAATTCCACAAGAACAGCAGTAGCGAAAGGCTTCTTGAAGGGAAAGATGTAGCTCTGTGAGATGAATTAACAGAACACAGAGCAGTTTCTCAGAAAGCTTCTTTCCAGTTTTGAACGGAAGATATTTCCTTTTTCACCATAGCCCTCTATGGGCTTCGAAATATCCCTTTGCCAATTCCACAAGAACAGCCTAGGCGAAAGGCTTCTTGAAGGGCAAGATGTAACTCCGTGAGATGAACTAACAGAACACAGAGCAGTTTCTCAGAAAGCTTCTTTCCAGTTTTGAACGGAAGTTATTTCCTTTTTCAGCATAGCCCTCTATGGGCTTCCAAATATCCCTTTGCCAATTCCACAAGAACAGCCTTAGCGAAAGGCTTCTTGAAGGGAAAGATGTAACTCTGTGAGATGAATTCAGAGAACACAGAGCAGTTTCTCAGAAAGCTTCTTTCCAGTTTTGAACGGGAGATATTTCCTTTTTCACCGTAGCCCTATGTGGCTTCCAAATATCCCTTTGCTAATTCCACAAGAACAGCCTTAGCGAAAGGCTTCTTGAAGGGAAAGATGTAACTCTGTGAGATGAATTCAGAGAACACTGAGCAGATTCTCAGAAAGCTTCTTTCCAGTTTTGGACGGAAGATATTTCCTTTTTCTCCATTGCCCTCTATGGGCTTCCAAATATCCCTTTGCCAGTTCCACAAGAACAGCCTAAGCGAAAGGCTTCTTGAAGGGAAAGATCTAACTCTGTGAGATGAACTAACAAAACACAGAGCAGTTTCTCAGAAAGCTTCTTTCCAGTTTTGAACGGAAGATATTTCCTTTTTCACCATAGCCCTCTGTGGGCTTCCAAATATCCCTTTGCCAATTTCACAAGAACAGCCTTAGGAAAGGCTTCTTGAAGGAAAAGATGTAACTCTGTGAGATGAATTAACAGAACACAGAGCAGTTTCTCAGAATGCTTCTTTCCAGTTTTGAACGGAAGATATTACCTTTTTCACCATAGCCCTCTGTGGGCTTCCAAATATCCCTTTGCCAATTCCACAAGAACAGCCTTAGCGAAAGGATTCTTGAAGGGAAAGATGTAACTCTGTGAGATGAATTCAGACAACATAGAGCAGTTTCTCAGAGTTTCTTTCTAGTTTTGAACGGAAGATATTTCCTTTTTCACCATAGCCCTCTATGGGATCCCAAATATCCCTTTGCCAGTTCCAGAAGAACAGCTTTAGCGAAAGGCTTCTTGAAGGGAAAGATGTAACTCTGTGAGATGAATTCAGAGATCACAGAGCAGTTGCTCAGAAAGCTTCTTTCTAGTTTTGAACGGAAGATATTTCCTTTTTCACCGTAGCCCTCTATGGGCTTCCAAATATCCCTTTGCCAATTCCACAAGAACAGCCTTAGCGAAAGGCTTCTTGAAGGGAAAGATGTGACTCTGTGAGATGAATTAACAGAACACAGAACATTTTCTCAGAAAGCTTCTTTCCAGTTTTGAACGGAAGATATTTCCTTTTTCACCATAGCCCTCTATGGGCTTCCAAATATCACTTTGCCAATTCCACAAGAACAGCAGTAGCGAAAGGCTTCTTGAAGGGAAAGATGTAGCTCTGTGAGATGAATTAACAGAACACAGAGCAGTTTCTCAGAAAGCTTCTTTCCAGTTTTGAACGGAAGATATTTCCTTTTTCACCATAGCCCTCTATGGGCTTCGAAATATCCCTTTGCAAATTCCACAAGAACAGCCTAGGCGAAAGGCTTCTTGAAGGGCAAGATGAACTCCGTGAGATGAACTAACAGAACACAGAGCAGTTTCTCAGAAAGCTTCTTTCCAGTTTTGAACGGGAGATATTTCCTTTTTCACCATAGCCCTCTGTGGCTTCCAAATATCCCTTTGCTAATTCCACAAGAACAGCCTTAGCGAAAGGCTTCTTGAAGGGAAAGATGTAACTCTGTGAGATGAATTCAGAGAACACTGAGCAGATTCTCAGAAAGCTTCTTTCCAGTTTTGGACGGAAGATATTTCCTTTTTCTCCATTGCCCTCTATGGGCTTCCAAATATCCCTTTGCCAGTTCCACAAGAACAGCCTAAGCGAAAGGCTTCTTGAAGGGAAAGACGTAACTCTGTGAGATGAACTAACAAAACACAGAACAGTTTCTCAGAAAGCTTCTTTCCAATTTTGAACGGAAGATATTTCCTTTTCACCCAAGAACTCTATGGGCTTCCAAATATCCCTTTGCCAGTTCCACAAGAACAGCCTAGGCGAAAGGCTTCTTGAAGGGCAAGATGTAACTCCGTGAGATGAACTAACAGAACACAGAGCAGTTTCTCAGAAAGCTTCTTTCCAGTTTTGAACGGAAGTTATTTCCTTTTTCAGCATAGCCCTCTATGGGCTTCCAAATATCCCTTTGCCAATTCCACAAGAACAGCCTTAGCGAAAGGCTTCTCAAGGGAAAGATGTAACTCTGTGAGATGAATTCAGAGAACACAGAGCAGTTTCTCAGAAAGCTTCTTTCCAGTTTTGAACGGAAGATATTTCCTTTTTCACCATAGCCCTCTATGGGATCCCAAATATCCCTTTGCCAGTTCCAGAAGAACAGCTTTAGCGAAAGGCTTCTTGAAGGGAAAGATGTAACTCTGTGAGATGAATTCAGAGATCACAGAGCAGTTGCTCAGAAAGCTTCTTTCTAGTTTTGAACGGAAGATATTTCCTTTTTCACCGTAGCCCTCTATGGGCTTCCAAATATCCCTTTGCCAATTCCACAAGAACAGCCTTAGCGAAAGGCTTCTTGAAGGGAAAGATGTGACTCTGTGAGATGAATTAACAGAACACAGAACATTTTCTCAGAAAGCTTCTTTCCAGTTTTGAACGGAAGATATTTCCTTTTTCACCATAGCCCTCTATGGGCTTCCAAATATCACTTTGCCAATTCCACAAGAACAGCAGTAGCGAAAGGCTTCTTGAAGGGAAAGATGTAGCTCTGTGAGATGAATTAACAGAACACAGAGCAGTTTCTCAGAAAGCTTCTTTCCAGTTTTGAACGGAAGATATTTCCTTTTTCACCATAGCCCTCTATGGGCTTCGAAATATCCCTTTGCAAATTCCACAAGAACAGCCTAGGCGAAAGGCTTCTTGAAGGGCAAGATGAACTCCGTGAGATGAACTAACAGAACACAGAGCAGTTTCTCAGAAAGCTTCTTTCCAGTTTTGAACGGGAGATATTTCCTTTTTCACCATAGCCCTCTGTGGCTTCCAAATATCCCTTTGCTAATTCCACAAGAACAGCCTTAGCGAAAGGCTTCTTGAAGGGAAAGATGTAACTCTGTGAGATGAATTCAGAGAACACTGAGCAGATTCTCAGAAAGCTTCTTTCCAGTTTTGGACGGAAGATATTTCCTTTTTCTCCATTGCCCTCTATGGGCTTCCAAATATCCCTTTGCCAGTTCCACAAGAACAGCCTAAGCGAAAGGCTTCTTGAAGGGAAAGACGTAACTCTGTGAGATGAACTAACAAAACACAGAACAGTTTCTCAGAAAGCTTCTTTCCAATTTTGAACGGAAGATATTTCCTTTTCACCCAAGAACTCTATGGGCTTCCAAATATCCCTTTGCCAGTTCCACAAGAACAGCCTTAGCGAAAGGCTTCTTGAAGGGAAAGATGTAACTCTGTGTGATGAATTCAGAGAACACAGAGCAGTTTCTCAGAAAGCTACTTTCCAGTTTTGAACGGAAGATATTACCTTTTTCACCATAGCCCTCTATGGGCTTCCAAATATCCCTTTGCTAATTCCACAAGAACAGCCTTACCGAAAGGCTTCTTAAAGGGAAAGATGTAACTCTGTGAGATGAACTAACAGAACACAGAACAGTTTCTCAGAAAGCTTCTTTCCAGTTTTGAACGGAAGATATTTCCTTTTTCACCATAGCCCTCTATGTGCTTCCAAATATCACTTTGCCAATTTCAGAAGAAAAGCCTTAGCGAAAGGCTTCTTGAAGGGAAAGATGTAGCTCTGTGAGATGAATTAACAGAACACAGAGCAGTTTCTCAGAAAGCTTCTTTCCAGTTTGAACGGAAGATATTTCCTTTTTCACCATAGCCCTCTAAGGCCTTCAAAATATCCCTTTGCCAATATCCCAAGAACAGCCTTAGCGAAAGGGTTCTTGAAGGGAAAGATGTAACTCTGTGAGATGAATTCAGAGAACACAGAGCAGTTTCTCAGAAAGCTTCTTTCCAGTTTTGAACGGAAGATATTTCCTTTTTCACCATAGCTCTCTATGGGCTTCCAAATATCCCTTTGCCAATTCCACAAGAACAGCCTTAGCGAAAGGCTTCTTGAAGGGAAAGATGTAACTCTGTGAGATGAATTAACAGAACACAGAGCAGTTTCTCAGAAAGCTTCTTTCCAGTTTTGAACGGAAGATATTTCCTTTTTCACCGTAGCGCTCTATGGGCTTCCAAATATCCCTTTGGCAATTACACAAGAACAGCCTTAGCGAAAGGCTTCTTGAAGGGAAAGATGTAACACTGTGAGATGAATTAACGGAACACAGAACATTTTCTCAGAAAGCTTCTTTCCTATTTTGAACGGAAGATATTTCTTTTTTCAGCATAGCCCTCTATGGGCTTCCAAATATCACTTTGCCAATTCCACAAGAACAGCAGTAGCGAAAGGCTTCTTGAAGGGAAAGATGTAGCTCTGTGAGATGAATTAACAGAACACAGAGCAGTTTCTCAGAAAGCTTCTTTCCAGTTTTGAACGGAAGATATTTCCTTTTTCACCATAGCCCTCTATGGGTTTCCAAATATCCCTTTGCCAATTCCACAAGAACAGCCTTGGCGAAAGGCTTCTTGAAGGGCAAGATGTAACTCCGTGAGATGAACTAACAGAACACAGAGCAGTTTCTCAGAAAGCTTCTTTCCAGTTTTGAACGGAAGTTATTTCCTTTTTCAGCATAGCCCTCTATGGGCTTCAAATATCCCTTTGCCAATTCCACAAGAACAGCCTTAGCGAAAGGCTTCTCAAGGGAAAGATGTAACTCTGTGAGATGAATTCAGAGAACACAGAGCAGTTTCTCAGAAAGCTTCTTTCCAGTTTTGAACGGAAGATATTTCCTTTTTCACCATAGCCCTCTATGGGCTCCCAAATATCCCTTTGCCAGTTCCAGAAGAACAGCTTTAGCGAAAGGCTTCTTGAAGGGAAAGATGTAACTCTGTGAGATGAATTCAGAGAACACAGAGCAGTTGCTCAGGAAGCTTCTTTCGAGTTTTGAACGGAAGATATTTCCTTTTTCACCGTAGCCCTCTATGGGCTTCCAAATATCCCTTTGCCAATTCCACAAGAACAGCCTTAGCGAAAGGCTTCTTGAAGGGAAAGATGTAACTCTGTGAGATGAATTAACAGAACACAGAACATTTTCTCAAAAGCTTCTTTCCACTTTTGAACGGAAGATATTTCCTTTTTCACCATAGCCCTCTATGGGCTTCCAAATATCTCTTTGCTAATTCCACAAGAACAGCAGTAGCGAAAGGTTTCTTGAAGGGAAAGATGTAGCTCTGTGAGATGAATTAACAGAACACAGAGCAGTTTCTCAGAAAGCTTCTTTCCAGTTTTGAACGGAAGATATTTCCTTTTTCACCATAGCCCTCTATGGGCTTCGAAATATCCCTTTGCCAATTCCACAAGAACAGCCTAGGCGAAAGGCTTCTTGAAGGGCAAGATGTAACTCCGTGAGATGAACTAACAGAACACAGAGCAGTTTCTCAGAAAGCTTCTTTCCAGTTTTGAACGGAAGTTATTTCCTTTTTCAGCATAGCCCTCTATGGGCTTCCAAATATCCCTTTGCCAATTCCACAAGAACAGCCTTAGCGAAAGGCTTCTTGAAGGGAAAGATGTAACTCTGTGAGATGAATTCAGAGAACACTGAGCAGATTCTCAGAAAGCTTCTTTCCAGTTTTGGACGGAAGATATTTCCTTTTTCTCCATTGCCCTCTATGGGCTTCCAAATATCCCTTTGCCAGTTCCACAAGAACAGCCTAAGCGAAAGGCTTCTTGAAGGGAAAGACGTAACTCTGTGAGATGAACTAACAAAACACAGAGCAGTTTCTCAGAAAGCTTCTTTCCAGTTTTGAACGGAAGACATTTCCTTTTTCACCATAGCCCTCTATGGGCTCCCAAATATCCCTTTGCCAATTTCACAAGAACAGCCTTAGGAAAGGCTTCTTGAAGGAAAAGATGTGACTCTGTGAGATGAATTAACAGAACACAGAGCAGTTTCTCAGAATGCTTCTTTCCAGTTTTGAACGGAAGATATTACCTTTTTCACCATAGCCCTCTAAGGGCTTCCAAATATCCCTTTGCCAATTCCACAAGAACAGCCTTAGCGAAAGGCTTCTTGAAGTGAATGATGTAACTCTGTGACATGAATTCAGAGAACACAGAGCAGTTTCTCAGAAAGCTTCTTTCCAATTTTGAACAGAAGATATTTCCTTTTCACCCAAGAACTCTATGGGCTTCCAAATATCCCTTTGCCAGTTCCACAAGAACAGCCTTAGCGAAAGGCTTCTTGAAGGGAAAGATGTAACTCTGTGAGATGAATTCAGAGAACACAGAGCAGTTTCTAAGAAAGCTACTTTCCAGTTTTGAACGGAAGATAATACCTTTTTCACCATAGCCCTCTATGGGCTTCCAAATATCCCTTTGCTAATTCCACAAGAACAGACTTACCGAAAGGCTTCTTGAAGGGAAAGATGTAACTCTGTGAGATGAACTAACAGAACACAGAACAGTTTCTCAGAAAGCATCTTTCCAGTTTTGAACGGAAGATATTTCCTTTTTCACCATAGCCCTCTATGTGCTTCCAAATATCACTTTGCCAATTTCAGAAGAAAAGCCTTAGCGAAAGGCTTCTTGAAGGGAAAGATGTAGCTCTGTGAGATGAATTAACAGAACACAGAGCAGTTTCTCAGAAAGCTTCTTTCCAGTTTGAACGGAAGGTATTTCCTTTTTCACCATAGCCCTCTATGGCCTTCAAAATATCCCTTTGCCAATATCACAAGAACAGCCTTAGCGAAAGGCTTCTTGAAGGGAAAGATGTAACTCTGTGAGATGAATTCAGAGAACACAGTGCAGTTTCTCAGAAAGCTTCTTTCCAGTTTTGAACGGAAGATATTTCCTTTTTCACCATAGCCCTCTATGGGCTTCCAAATATCCCTTTGAGAATTCCACAAGAACAGCCTTAGCGAAAGGCTTCTTGAAGGGAAAGATGTAACTCTGTGAGATGAATTAACAGAACACAGAGCAGTTTCTCAGAAAGCTTCTTTCCAGTTTTGAACGGAAGATATTTCCTTTATCACCATAGCCCTCTATGGGCTCCCAAATATCACTTTGCCAGTTCCACAAGAACAGCTTTAGCAAAAGGCTTCTTGAAGGGAAAGATGTAACTCTGTGAGATGAATTCAGAGAACACAGAGCAGTTTCTCAGAAAGCTTCTTTCCAGTTTTGAACGGAAGATATTTCCTTTTTCACCATAGCCCTCTAAGGGCTTCCAAATATCCCTTTGCTAATTCCACAAGAACAGCCTTACCGAAAGGCTTCTTGAAGGGAAAGATGTAACTCTGTGAGATGAACTAACAGAACACAGAACAGTTTCTCAGAAAGCTTCTTTCCGGTTTTGAAAGGAAGGTATTTCCTTTTTCACCATAGCCCTCTAAGGGCTTCCAAATATCCCTTTGCTAATTCCACAAGAACAGCCTTACCGAAAGGCTTCTTGAACGGAAAGATGTAACTCTGTGAGATGAACTAACAGAACACAGAACAGTTTCTCAGAAAGCTTCTTTCCGGTTTTGAACGGAAGATATTTCCATTTTCACCATAGCCCTCTATGTGCTTCCAAATATCACTTTGCCAATTTCACAAGAAAAGCCTTAGCGAAAGGCTTCCTGAAGGGAAAGATGTAGCTCTGTGAGATGAATTCAAAGAACACAGAGCAGTTTCTCAGAAAGCTTCTTTCCAGTTTTGAACGGGGATATTTCCTTTTTCACCATAGCCCTCTATGGCTTAAAAATATCCCTTTGCCAATTCCACAAGAACAGCCTTAGCGAAAGGCTTCTTGAAGGGAATGATGTAACTCTGTGAGATGAATTCAGAGAACGCTGAGCAGATTCTCAGAAAGCTTCTTTCCAGTTTTGGACGGAAGATATTTCTTTTTTCTCCATTGCCCTCTATGGGCTTCCAAATATCCCTTTGCCAATTCCACAAGAACAACCTTAGCGAAAGGCTTCTTGAAGGGCAAGATGTAACTCTGTGAGATGAATTCAGAGAACACAGAGCAGTTTCTCAGAAAGCTTCTTTCCAGTTTTGAACGGAAGATATTTCCTTTTTCACCAAAGCCTTCTATGGTCTTCCAAATATCCCTTTGCCAATTCCACAAGAACAGCCTTAGCGAAAGGCTTCTTGATGGGAAAGATGTAACTCTGTGAAATGAATTAACAGAACACAGAGCAGTTTCTCAGAAAGCTTCTTTCCAGTTTTGAACGGAAGATACTTCCTTTTTCACCATAGCCCTCTATGGGCTTCCAAATATCCCTTTGCCAATTCCAGAAGAACAGCCTTAGCGAAAGGCTTCTTGAAGGGAAAGATGTAACTCTGTGAGATGAATTCAGAGAACACAGAGCAGTTTCTCAGAAAGCTTCTTTCCAGTTTTGAACGGGAGATATTTCCTTTTTCACCATAGCCCTCCATGGGCTACCAAATATCCCTTTGCCAATTCCACAATAACAGCCTTAGCGAAAGGCTTCTTGAAGGGAAAGATGTAACTCTGTGAGATGAATTCAGAGAACACAGAGCAGTTTCTCAGAAAGCTTCTTTCCAGTTTTGAACGGAAGATATTTCCTTTTTCACCATAGCTCTCTATGGGCTTCCAAATATACCTTTGCGAATTCCACGACAACAGCCTTAGCGAAAGGCTTCTTGAAACATGTAACTCTGTGAGATGAATTAAGAGAACACAGAGCAGTTTCTCAGAAAGCTTCTTTCCTGTTTTGAACGGAAGATATTTCCTTTTTCACCATAGCCCTCTAAGGGCTTCCAAATATCCCTTTGCCAATTGCACAAGAACAGCCTTAGCGAAAGGCTTCTTGAAGGGAAAGATGTAACTCTGTGAGATGAATTCAGAGAACACAGAGCAGTTTCTCAGAAAGCTTCTTTCCAGTTTTGAACGGAAGATATTTCCTTTTTCACCATAGCCCTCTATGGGCTTCCAAATATCCCTTTGCCAATTCCACAAGAACAGCCTTAGCGAAAGGCTTCTTGAAGGGAAAGATGTAACTCTGTGAGATGAATTAATAGAACACAGAGCAGTTGCTCAGAAAGCTTCTTTCTAGTTTCGAACGGAAGATATTTCCTTTTTCACCGTAGCCCTCTATGGGCTTCCAAATATCCCTTTGCCAATTCCACAAGAACAGCCTTAGCGAAAGGCTTCTTGAAGGGAAAGATGTAACTCTGTGAGATGAATTCAGAGAACACAGAGCAGTTTCTCAGAAAGCTTCTTTCCAGTTTTGAACGGAAGATATTTCCTTTTTCACCATAGCCCTCTAAGGGCTTCCAAATATCCCTTTGCTAATTCCAGAAGACAGCCTTACCGAAAGGCTTCTTGAAGTGAAAGATGTAACTCTGTGAGATGAACTAACAGAACACAGAACTGTTTCTCAGGAAGCTTCTTTCCGGTTTTGAACGGAAGGTATTTCCTTTTTCACCATAGCCCTCTAAGGGCTTACAAATATCCCTTTGCTAATTCCACAAGAACAGACTTACCGAAAGGCTTCTTGAAGGGAAAGATATAACTCTGTGAGATGAACTAACAGAACACAGAACAGTTTCTCAGAAAGCTTCTTTCCGGTTTTGAACGGAAGATATTTCCTTTTTCACCATAGCCCTCTATGTGCTTCCAAATATCACTTTGCCAATTTCACAAGAAAAGCCTTAGCGAAAGGCTTCTTGAAGGGAAAGATGTAGCTCTGTGAGATGAATTAACAGAACACAGAGCAGTTTCTCAGAAAGCTTCTTTCAAGTTTTGAACGGAAGATATTACCTTTTTCACCATAGCCCTCTATGGGCTTCCAAATATCCCTTTGCCAATTCCACAAGAACAGCCTTAGCGAAAGGCTTCTTGAAGGGAAAGATGTAACTCTGTGAGATGAATACAGAGAACACAGAGCAGTTTCTCAGAAAGCTTCTTTCCAGTTTTGAACGGAAGATATTTCCTTTTTCACCATAGCCCTCTATGGGCTTCCAAATATACCTTTGCGAATTCCACGAGAACAGCCTTAGCGAAAGGCTTCTTGAAAGATGTAACTCTGTGAGATGAATTAACAGAACACAGAGCAGTTTCTCAGAAAGCTTCTTTCAAGTTTTGAACGGAAGATATTTCCTTTTTCACCATAGCCCTCTATGGGCTTCCAAATGTCCCTTTGCCAATTCCACAAGAAGAGCCTTAGCGAAAGGCTTCTTGAAGGGAAAGATGTAACTCTCTGAGATGAAGTAACAGAACACAGAGCAGTTTCTCAGAAAGCTTCTTTCCAGTTTTGAACGGAAGATATTTCCTTTTTCACCGTAGCCCTCTATGGGCTTCCATTATCCCTTTGCCAATTCCACAAGAACAGCCTTAGCGAAAGGCTTCTTGAAGGGAAAGATGTAACTCTGTGAGATGAATTAACAGAACACAGAACATTTTCTCAGAAAGCTTCTTTCCAGTTTTGAACGGAAGATATTTCCTTTTTCACCATAGCCCTCAATGGTCTTCCAAATATCACTTTGCCAATTCCACAAGAACAGCAGTAGCGAAAGGCTTCTTGAATGGAAAGATGTAGCTCTGTGAGATGAATTAACAGAACACAGAGCAGTTTCTCAGAAAGCTTCTTTCCAGTTTTGAACGGAAGATATTTCCTTTTTCACCATAGCCCTCTATGGGCTTCCAAATATCCCTTTGCCAATTCCACAAGAACAGCCTTGGCGAAAGGCTTCTTGAAGGGCAAGAGGTAACTCCGTGAGATGAACTAACAGAACACAGAGCAGTTTCTCAGAAAGCTTCTTGCCAGTTTTGAACGGAAGATATTTCCTTATTCACCATAGCCCTCTAAGGGCTTCCAAATATCCCTTTGCTAATTCCACAAGAACAGCCTTACCGAAAGGCTTCTTGAAGTGAAAGATGTAACTCTGTGAGATGAACTAACAGAACACAGAACAGTTTCTCAGAAAGCTTCTTTCCGGTTTTGAACGGAAGATATTTCCTTTTTCACCATAGCCCTCTAAGGGCTTACAAATATCCCTTTGCTAATTCCACAAGAACAGCCTTACCGAAAGGCTTCTTGAAGGGAAAGATGTAACTCTGTGAGATGAACTAACAGAACACAGAACAGTTTCTCAGAAAGCTTCTTTCCGGTTTTGAAAGGAAGATATTTCCTTTTTCACCATAGCCCTCTATGTGCTTCCAAATATCACTTTGCCAATTTCACAAGAAAAGCCTTAGCGAAAGGCTTCTTGAAGGGAAAGATGTAGCTCTGTGAGGTGAATTAACAGAACACAGAGCAGTTCCTCAGAAAGCTTCTTTCCAGTTTGAACGGAAGATATTTCCTTTTTCACCATAGCCCTCTATGGGCTTCCAAATATTCCTGTGCCACTTCCACAAAACAGCCTTAGCGAAAGGCTTCTTGAAGGGAAAGATGTAACTCTGTGAGATGAATTAACAGAACACAGAGCAGTTTCTCAGAAAGCTTCTTTCCAGTTTTGAACGGAAGATATTTCCTTTTTCCCCATAGCCCTCCATGGGCTACCAAATATCCCTTTGCCAATTCCACAAGAACAGCCTTAGCGAAAGGCTTCTTGAAGGGAAAGATGTAACTCTGTGAGATGAATTCAGAGAACACAGAGCAGTTTCTCAGAAATCTTCTTTCCAGTTTTGAACGGAAGATATTTCGTTTTTCACCATAGCCCTCAATGGGCTTCCAAATATCCCTTTGATAATTCCACAAGAACAGCCTTAGCGAAAGGCTTCTTGAAGGGAAAGATGTAACTCTGTGAGATGAATTAACAGAACACAGAGCTGTTGCTCAGAAAGCTTCTTTCCAGTTTTGAACGGAAGATATTTCCTTTTTCACCATAGACCTCAATGGGCTTCCAAATATCACTTTGCCAATTCCACAAGAACAGCAGTAGCGAAAGGCTTCTTGAAGGGAAAGATGTAACTCTGTGATATGAATTAACAGAACACAGAGCAGTTTCTCAGAAAGCTTCTTTCCAGTTTTGAACGAAAGATATTTCCTTTTTCACCATAGCCCTCTATGGGCTTCCAAATATCCCTTTGCCAATTCCACAAGAACAGCCTTAGGAAAGGCTTCTTGAAGGAAAAGATGTAACTCTGTGAGATGAATTAACAGAACACAGAGCAGTTTCTCAGAATGCTTCTTTCCAGTTTTGAACGGAATATATTTCCTTTTTCACCACATACCTCTATGGGCTTCCAAATATCCCTTTGCCAATTCCACAATCACAGCCTTAGCGAAAGGCTTCTTGAAGGGAAAGATGTAATTCTGTGAGATGAATTAACAGAACACAGAGCAGTTTCTCAGAAAGCTTCTTTCCAGTTTTGAACGGAAGATATTTCCTTTTTCACCATAGCCCTCCATGGGCTACCAAATATCCCTTTGCCAATTCCACAAGAACAGCCTTAGCGAAAGGCTTCTTGAAGGGAAAGATGTAACTCTGTGAGATGAATTCAGAGAACACAGAGCAGTTTCTCAGAAATCTTCTTTCCACTTTTGAACGGAAGATATTTCCTTTTTCACCATAGCCCTCAATGGGCTTCCAAATATCCCTTTGCCAATTCCACAAGAACAGCCTTAGCGAAAGGCTTTTTGAAGGGAAAGATTTAACTCTGTGAGATGAATTCAGAGAACACTGAGCAGATTCTCAGAAAGCTTCTTTCCAGTTTTGGACGGAAGATATTTCCTTTTTCTCCATTGCCCTCTATGGGCTTCCAAATATCCCTTCGCCAGTTCCACAAGAACAGCCTAAGCGAAAGGCTTCTTGAAGGGAAAGACGTAACTCTGTGAGATGAAGTAACAAAACACAGAGCAGTTTCTCAGAAAGCTTCTTTCCAGTTTTGAACGGAAGATATTTCCTTTTTCACCATAGCCCTCTATGGGCGTCCAAATATCCCTTTGCCAATTCCACAAGAACAGCCTTAGGAAAGGCTTCTTGAAGGAAAAGATGTAACTCTGTGAGATGAATTAACAGAACACAGAGCAGTTTCTCAGAATGCTTCTTTCCAGTTTTGAACGGAAGATATTACCTTTTTCACCATAGCCCTCTATGGGCTTCCAAATATCCCTTTGCCAATTACACAAGAACAGCCTTAGCGAAAGGATTCTTGAAGGGAAAGATGTAACTCTGTGAGACGAATTCAGACAACACAGAGCAGTTTCTCAGAAAGTTTCTTTCCAGTTTTGAACCGAAGATATTTCCTTTTCACCCTAGACCTCTATGGGCTTCCAAATATCCCTTTGCCAGTTCCACAAGAACAGCCTTAGCGAAAGGCTTCTTGAAGGGAAAGATGTAACTCTGTGAGATGAATTCAGAGAACACAGAGCAGTTTCTCACAAAGCTACTTTCCAGTTTTGAACGGAAGATATTTCCTTTTTCACCATAGTCCTCTATGGGCTTCCAAATATCACTCTGCCAATTCCACAAGAACAGCGTTAGCGAAAGGCTTCCTGAAGGGAAAGATGTGACTCTGTGAGATGAATTCAGAGAACACAGAACAGTTTCTCAGAAAGCTTCTTTCCAGTTTTGAACGGAAGATATTTCCTTTTTCACCATAGCCCTCTATGGGCTTCCAAATATCACTTTGCCAATTCCACAAGAACAGCAGTAGCGAAAGGCTTTTTGAAGGGAAAGATGTAGCTCTGTGAGATGAATTAACAGAACACAGAGCAGTTTCTCAGAAAGCTTCTTTCCAGTTTTGAACGGAAGATATTTCCTTTTTCACCATAGCCCTCTATGGGCTTCCAAATATCCCTTTGCCATTTCCACAAGAACAGCCTTGGCGAAAGGCTTCTTGAAGGCAAGATGTAACTCCGTGAGATGAACTAACAGAACACAGAGCAGTTTCTCAGAAAGCTACTTTCCAGTTTTGAACGGAAGTTATTTCCTTTTTCAGCATAGCCCTCTATGGGCTTCCAAATATCCCTTTGCCAATTCCACAAGAACAGCCTTAGAGAAAGGCTTCTTCAAGGGAAAGATGTAACTCTGTGAGATGAATTCAGAGAACACAGAGCAGTTTCTCAGAAAGCTTCTTTCCAGTTTTGAACGGAAGATACTTCCTTTTTCACCATAGCCCTCTATGGGCTTCCAAATATCCCTTTGCCAGTTCCAGAAGAACAGCTTTAGCGAAAGGCTTCTTGAAGGGAAAGATGTAACTCTGTGAGATGAATTCAGAGAACACAGAGCAGTTTCTCAGAAAGCTTCTTTCCAGTTTTGAACGGAAGATATTTCCTTTTTCACCATAGCCCTCTATGGGCTTCCAAATATCCCTTTTCCAATTCCACAAGAACAGCCTTAGCAAAAGGCTTCTTGAAGGGAAAGATGTAACTCTGTGAGATGAATTAACAGAACACAGAGCAGTTGCTCAGAAAGATTCTTTCCAGTTTTGAACGGAAGATATATGCTTTTTCACCGTAGCCCTCTATGGGCTTCCAAATATCCCTTTGCAATTCCACAAGAACAGCCTTACCGAAAGGCATCTTGAAGGGAAAGATGTAACTCTGTGAGATGAACTAACAGAACACAGAACAGTTTCTCAGAAAGCTTCTTTCCGGTTTTGAACGGAAGATATTTCCTTTTTCACCACAGCCCTCTATGTGCTTCCAAATATCACTTTGCCAGTTTCACAAGAAAACCTTAGCGAAAGGCTTCTTGAAGGGAAAGATGTAGCTCTGTGAGATGAATTAACAGAACACAGAGCAGTTTCTCAGAAAGCTTCTTTCCAGTTTGAACGGAAGATATTTCCTTTTTCACCATAGCCCTCTATGGGCTTCAAAATATCCCTTTGCCAATATCACGAGAACAGCCTTAGCGAAAGGCTTCTTGAAAGATATAACTCTGTGAGATGAATTAACAGAACACAGAGCAGTTTCTCAGAAAGCTTCATTCCAGTTTTGAACGGAAGATATTTCCTTTTTCACCATAGCCCTCTAAGGGCTTCCAAATATCCCTTTGCCAATTCCACAAGAACAGCCTTGGCGAAAGGCTTCTTGAAGGGCAAGGTGTAACTCCGTGAGATGAACTAACAGAACACAGAGCAGTTTCTCAGAAAGCTTCTTTCCAGTTTTGAACGGAAGTTATTTCCTTTTTCAGCATAGCCCTCTAAGGGCTTCCAAATATCCCTTTGCCAATTCCACAAGAACAGCCTTAGCGAAAGGCTTCTTGAAGGGAAAGATGTAACTCTGTGAGATGAATTAACAGAACACAGAGCAGTTTCTCAGAAAGCTTGTTTCCAGTTTTGAACGGAAGACATTTTCTTTTTCACCGTAGCCCTCTATGGGCTTCCAAATATCACTTTGCCAATTCCACAAGAACAGCCTTAGCGAAAGGCTTCTTGAAGGGAAAGATGTAACTCTGTGAGATGAATTAACAGAACACAGAGCAGTTGCTCAGAAAGCTTCTTTCCAGTTTTGAACGGAAGATATTTGCTTTTTCACCGTAGCCCTCAATGGGCTTCCAAATATCCCTTTGCCAATTCCACAAGAACAGCCTTACCGAAAGGCTTCTTGAAGGGAAAGATGTAACTCTGTGAGATGAACTAACAGAAGACAGAACAGTTTCTCAGAAAGCTTCTTTCCGGTTTTGAACGGAAGATATTTCCTTTTTCACCATAGCCCTCTATGTGCTTCCAAATATCACTTTGCCAATTTCACAAGAAAAGCCTTAGCGAAAGGCTTCTTGAAGGGAAAGATGTAGCTCTGTGAGATGAATTAACAGAACACAGAGCAGTTTCTCAGAAAGCTTCTTTCCAGTTTCAACGGAAGATATTTCCTTTTTCACCATAGCCCTCTATGGGCTTCAAAATATCCCTTTGCCAATATCACAAGAACAGCCTTAGCGAAAGGCTTCTTGAAGGGAAAGATGTAACTCTGTGAGATGAATTAACAGAACACAGAACATTTTCTCAGAAAGCTTCTTTCCAGTTTTGAACGGAAGATATTTCCTTTTTCACCATAGCTCTCTATGGGCTTCCAAATATCACTTTGCCAATTCCACAAGAACAGCAGTAGCGAAAGGCTTCTTGAAGGGAAAGATGTAGCTCTGTGAGATGAATTAACAGAACACAGAGCAGTTTCTCAGAAAGCTTCTTTCCAGTTTTGAACGGAAGATATTTCCTTTTTCAAAATAGTCCTCTATGGGCTTCCAAATATCCCTTTGCCAATTCCACAAGAACAGCCTTGGCGAAAGGCTTCTTGAAGGGAAAGATGTAACTCTGTGAGATGAACTAACAGAACACAGAACAGTTTCTCAGAAGGCTTCTTTCCGGTTTTGAACGGAAGATATTTCCTTTTTCACCATAGCCCTCTATGTGCTTCCAAATATCACTTTGCCAATTTCACAAGAAAAGCCTTAGCGAAAGGCTTCTTGAAGGGAAAGATGTAGCTCTGTGAGATGAATTAACAGAACACAGAGCAGTTTCTCACAAAGCTTCTTTCCAGTTTGAACGGAAGATATTTCCTTTTTCACCACAGCCCTCTATGGGCTTCAAAATATCCCTTTGCCAATTCCACAAGAACAGCCTTAGGAAAGGCTTCTTGAAGGGAAAGATGTAACTCTGTGAGATGAATTCAGAGAACACAGAGCAGTTTCTCAGAAAGCTTCTTTCCAGTTTGAACGGAAGATATTTCCTTTTTCACCATAGCCCTCTATGGGCTTCAAAATATCCCTTTGCCAATATCACGAGAACAGCCTTAGCGAAAGGCTTCTTGAAAGATGTAACTCTGTGAGATGAATTAACAGAACACAGAGCAGTTTCTCAGAAAGCTTCTTTCCTGTTTTGAACGGAAGATATTTCCTTTTTCACCATAGCCCTCTAAGGGCTTCCAAATATCCCTTTGCCAATTCCACAAGAACAGCCTTGGCGAAAGGCTTCTTGAAGGGCAAGATGTAACTCCGTGAGATGAACTAACAGAACACAGAGCAGTTTCTCAGAAAGCTTCTTTCCAGTTTTGAACGGAAGATATTTCCTTTTTCACCATAGCCCTCTATGTGCTTCCAAATATCGCTTTGCCAATTTCACAAGAAAAGCCTTAGCGAAAGGCTTCTTGAAGGGAAAGATATAACTCTGTGAGATGAATTAACAGAACACAGAGCAGTTTCTCAGAAGGCTTCTTTCCAGTTTGAACGGAAGATATTTCCTTTTTCACCATAGCCCTCTATGGGCTTCAAAATATCCCTTTGCCAATTCCACAAGAACAGCCTTAGGAAAGGCTTCTTGAAGGAAAAGTTGTAACTCTGTGAGATGAATTAACAGAACACAGAGCAGTTTCTCAGAATGCTTCTTTCCAGTGTTGAACGGAATATATTTCCTTTTTCACCATAGCCCTCTATGGGCTTCCAAATATTCCTTTGCCCATTCCACAAGAACAGCCTTAGCGAAAGGCTTCTTGAAGGGAAAGATGTAACTCTGTGAGATGAATTCAGAGAACACAGAGCAGTTTCTCAGAAATCTTCTTTCCAGTTTTGAACGGAAGATATTTCGTTTTTCACCATAGCCCTCAATGGGCTTCCAAATATCCCTTTGCCAATTCCACAAGAACAGCCTTAGCGAAAGGCTTCTTGAAGGGAAAGATTTAACTCTGTGAGATGAATTCAGAGAACACTGAGCAGATTCTCAGAAAGCTTCTTTCCAGTTTTGGACGGAAGATATTTCCTTTTTCTCCATTGCCCTCTATGGGCTTCCAAATATCCCTTCGCCAGTTCCACAAGAACAGCCTAAGCGAAAGGCTTCTTGAAGGGAAAGACGTAACTCTGTGAGATGAAGTAACAAAACACAGAGCAGTTTCTCAGAAAGCTTCTTTCCAGTTTTGAACGGAAGATATTTCCTTTTTCACCATAGCCCTCTATGGGCTTCCAAATATCCCTTTGCCAATTCCACAAGAACAGCCTTAGCGAAAGGCTTCTTGAAGGGAAAGATGTAACTCTGTGAGATGAATTAACAGAACACAGAGCTGTTGCTCAGAAAGCTTCTTTCCAGTTTTGAACGGAAGATATTTCCTTTTTCACCATAGACCTCAATGGGCTTCCAAATATCACTTTGCCAATTCCACAAGAACAGCAGTAGCGAAAGGCTTCTTGAAGGGAAAGATGTAACTCTGTGATATGAATTAACAGAACACAGAGCAGTTTCTCAGAAAGCTTCTTTCCAGTTTTGAACGAAAGATATTTCCTTTTTCACCATAGCCCTCTATGGGCTTCCAAATATCCCTTTGCCAATTCCACAAGAACAGCCTTAGGAAAGGCTTCTTGAAGGAAAAGATGTAACTCTGTGAGATGAATTAACAGAACACAGAGCAGTTTCTCAGAATGCTTCTTTCCAGTTTTGAACGGAATATATTTCCTTTTTCACCATATATCTCTATGGGCTTCCAAATATCCCTTTGCCAATTCCACAATCACAGCCTTAGCGAAAGGCTTCTTGAAGGGAAAGATGTAATTCTGTGAGATGAATTAACAGAACACAGAGCAGTTTCTCAGAAAGCTTCTTTCCAGTTTTGAACGGAAGATATTTCCTTTTTCACCATAGCCCTCCATGGGCTACCAAATATCCCTTTGCCAATTCCACAAGAACAGCCTTAGCGAAAGGCTTCTTGAAGGGAAAGATGTAACTCTGTGAGATGAATTCAGAGAACACAGAGCAGTTTCTCAGAAATCTTCTTTCCACTTTTGAACGGAAGATATTTCCTTTTTCACCATAGCCCTCAATGGGCTTCCAAATATCCCTTTGCCAATTCCACAAGAACAGCCTTAGCGAAAGGCTTTTTGAAGGGAAAGATTTAACTCTGTGAGATGAATTCAGAGAACACTGAGCAGATTCTCAGAAAGCTTCTTTCCAGTTTTGGACGGAAGATATTTCCTTTTTCTCCATTGCCCTCTATGGGCTTCCAAATATCCCTTCGCCAGTTCCACAAGAACAGCCTAAGCGAAAGGCTTCTTGAAGGGAAAGACGTAACTCTGTGAGATGAAGTAACAAAACACAGAGCAGTTTCTCAGAAAGCTTCTTTCCAGTTTTGAACGGAAGATATTTCCTTTTTCACCATAGCCCTCTATGGGCGTCCAAATATCCCTTTGCCAATTCCACAAGAACAGCCTTAGGAAAGGCTTCTTGAAGGAAAAGATGTAACTCTGTGAGATGAATTAACAGAACACAGAGCAGTTTCTCAGAATGCTTCTTTCCAGTTTTGAACGGAAGATATTACCTTTTTCACCATAGCCCTCTATGGGCTTCCAAATATCCCTTTGCCAATTACACAAGAACAGCCTTAGCGAAAGGATTCTTGAAGGGAAAGATGTAACTCTGTGAGACGAATTCAGACAACACAGAGCAGTTTCTCAGAAAGTTTCTTTCCAGTTTTGAACCGAAGATATTTCCTTTTCACCCTAGACCTCTATGGGCTTCCAAATATCCCTTTGCCAGTTCCACAAGAACAGCCTTAGCGAAAGGCTTCTTGAAGGGAAAGATGTAACTCTGTGAGATGAATTCAGAGAACACAGAGCAGTTTCTCACAAAGCTACTTTCCAGTTTTGAACGGAAGATATTTCCTTTTTCACCATAGTCCTCTATGGGCTTCCAAATATCACTCTGCCAATTCCACAAGAACAGCGTTAGCGAAAGGCTTCTTGAAGGGAAAGATGTGACTCTGTGAGATGAATTCAGAGAACACAGAACAGTTTCTCAGAAAGCTTCTTTCCAGTTTTGAACGGAAGATATTTCCTTTTTCACCATAGCCCTCTATGGGCTTCCAAATATCACTTTGCCAATTCCACAAGAACAGCAGTAGCGAAAGGCTTTTTGAAGGGAAAGATGTAGCTCTGTGAGATGAATTAACAGAACACAGAGCAGTTTCTCAGAAAGCTTCTTTCCAGTTTTGAACGGAAGATATTTCCTTTTTCACCATAGCCCTCTATGGGCTTCCAAATATCCCTTTGCCATTTCCACAAGAACAGCCTTGGCGAAAGGCTTCTTGAAGGCAAGATGTAACTCCGTGAGATGAACTAACAGAACACAGAGCAGTTTCTCAGAAAGCTACTTTCCAGTTTTGAACGGAAGTTATTTCCTTTTTCAGCATAGCCCTCTATGGGCTTCCAAATATCCCTTTGCCAATTCCACAAGAACAGCCTTAGAGAAAGGCTTCTTCAAGGGAAAGATGTAACTCTGTGAGATGAATTCAGAGAACACAGAGCAGTTTCTCAGAAAGCTTCTTTCCAGTTTTGAACGGAAGATACTTCCTTTTTCACCATAGCCCTCTATGGGCTTCCAAATATCCCTTTGCCAGTTCCAGAAGAACAGCTTTAGCGAAAGGCTTCTTGAAGGGAAAGATGTAACTCTGTGAGATGAATTCAGAGAACACAGAGCAGTTTCTCAGAAAGCTTCTTTCCAGTTTTGAACGGAAGATATTTCCTTTTTCACCATAGCCCTCTATGGGCTTCCAAATATCCCTTTTCCAATTCCACAAGAACAGCCTTAGCAAAAGGCTTCTTGAAGGGAAAGATGTAACTCTGTGAGATGAATTAACAGAACACAGAGCAGTTGCTCAGAAAGATTCTTTCCAGTTTTGAACGGAAGATATTTGCTTTTTCACCGTAGCCCTCTATGGGCTTCCAAATATCCCTTTGCAATTCTACAAGAACAGCCTTACCGAAAGGCATCTTGAAGGGAAAGATGTAACTCTGTGAGATGAACTAACAGAACACAGAACAGTTTCTCAGAAAGCTTCTTTCCGGTTTTGAACGGAAGATATTTCCTTTTTCACCACAGCCCTCTATGTGCTTCCAAATATCACTTTGCCAGTTTCACAAGAAAACCTTAGCGAAAGGCTTCTTGAAGGGAAAGATGTAGCTCTGTGAGATGAATTAACAGAACACAGAGCAGTTTCTCAGAAAGCTTCTTTCCAGTTTGAACGGAAGATATTTCCTTTTTCACCATAGCCCTCTATGGGCTTCAAAATATCCCTTTGCCAATATCACGAGAACAGCCTTAGCGAAAGGCTTCTTGAAAGATATAACTCTGTGAGATGAATTAACAGAACACAGAGCAGTTTCTCAGAAAGCTTCTTTCCTGTTTTGAACGGAAGATATTTCCTTTTTCACCATAGCCCTCTAAGGGCTTCCAAATATCCCTTTGCCAATTCCACAAGAACAGCCTTGGCGAAAGGCTTCTTGAAGGGCAAGATGTAACTCCGTGAGATGAACTAACAGAACACAGAGCAGTTTCTCAGAAAGCTTCTTTCCAGTTTTGAACGGAAGATATTTCCTTTTTCACCATAGCCCTCTATGTGCTTCCAAATATCGCTTTGCCAATTTCACAAGAAAAGCCTTAGCGAAAGGCTTCTTGAAGGGAAAGATATAACTCTGTGAGATGAATTAACAGAACACAGAGCAGTTTCTCAGAAAGCTTCTTTCCAGTTTGAACGGAAGATATTTCCTTTTTCACCATAGCCCTCTATGGGCTTCAAAATATCCCTTTGCCAATTCCACAAGAACAGCCTTAGGAAAGGCTTCTTGAAGGAAAAGATGTAACTCTGTGAGATGAATTAACAGAACACAGAGCAGTTTCTCAGAATGCTTCTTTCCAGTGTTGAACGGAATATATTTCCTTTTTCACCATAGCCCTCTATGGGCTTCCAAATATTCCTTTGCCCATTCCACAATAACAGCCTTAGCGAAAGGCTTCTTGTAGGGAAAGATGTAACTCTGTGAGATGAATTAAGAGAACACAGAGCAGTTTCTCAGAAAGCTTCTTTCCAGTTTTGAACGGAAGATATTTCCTTTTTCACCATAGCCCTCCATGGGCTTCTAAATATCCCTTTGCCAATTCCACAAGAACAGCCTTAGCGAAAGGCTTCTTGAAGGGAAAGATGTAACTCTGTGAGATGAATTCAGAGAACACAGAGCAATTTCTCAGAAAGCTTCTTTCCAGTTTTGGACGGAAGATATTTCCTTTTTCACCATAGCCCTCTATGGGCTTCCAAGTATACCTTTGCGAATTCCACGAGAACAGCCTTAGCGAAAGGCTTCTTGAAAGATGTAACTCTGTGAGATGAATTAATAGAACCCAGAGCAGATTCTCAGAAAGCTTCTTTCCTGTTTTGAACGGAAGATATTTCCTTTTTCACCATAGCCCTCTAAGGGCTTCCAAATATCCCTTTGCCAATTCCACAAGAACAGCCTTAGCGAAAGACTTCTTGAAGGGAAAGATGTAACTCTGTGAGATGAATTCAGAGAACACAGAGCAGTTTCTCAGAAAGCTTCTTTCCAGTTTTGAACGGAAGATATTTCCTTTTTCACCATAGCCCTCTATGGGCTTCCAAATATCCCTTTGCCAATTCCACAAGAACAGCCTTAGCGAAAGGCTTCTTGAAGGGAAAGATGTAACTCTGTGAGATGAATTAATAGAACACAGAGCAGTTGCCCAGAAATCTTCTTTCTACTTTTGAACGGAAGATATTTCCTTTTTCACCGTAGCCCTCTATGGGCTTCCAAATATCCCTTTGCCAATTCCACAAGAACAGCCTTAGCGAAAGGCTTCTTTAAGGGAAAGATGTAACTCTGTGAGATGAATTAACAGAACACAGAACATTTTCTCAGAAAGCTTCTTTCCAGTTTTGAACGGAAGATATTTCCTTTTTCACCATAGCCCTCTATGGGCTTCCAAATATCACTTTGCCAATTCCACAAGAACAGCCGTAGCGAAAGGCTTCTTGAAGGGAAAGATGTAGCTCTGTGAGATGAATTAACAGAACACAGAGCAGTTTCTCAGAAAGCTTCATTCCAGTTTTGAACGGAAGATATTTCCTTTTTCACCATAGCCCTCTAAGGGCTTCCAAATATCCCTTTGCCAATTCCACAAGAACAGCCTTGGCGAAAGGCTTCTTGAAGGGCAAGGTGTAACTCCGTGAGATGAACTAACAGAACACAGAGCAGTTTCTCAGAAAGCTTCTTTCCAGTTTTGAACGGAAGATATTTCCTTTTTCACCATAGCCCTCTATGTGCTTCCAAATATCGCTTTGCCAATTTCACAAGAAAAGCCTTAGCGAAAGGCTTCTTGAAGGGAAAGATATAACTCTGTGAGATGAATTAACAGAACACAGAGCAGTTTCTCAGAAAGCTTCTTTCCAGTTTGAACGGAAGATATTTCCTTTTTCACCATAGCCCTCTATGGGCTTCAAAATATCCCTTTGCCAATTCCACAAGAACAGCCTTAGGAAAGGCTTCTTGAAGGAAAAGTTGTAACTCTGTGAGATGAATTAACAGAACACAGAGCAGTTTCTCAGAATGCTTCTTTCCAGTGTTGAACGGAATATATTTCCTTTTTCACCATAGCCCTCTATGGGCTTCCAAATATTCCTTTGCCCATTCCACAATAACAGCCTTAGCGAAAGGCTTCTTGTAGGGAAAGATGTAACTCTGTGAGATGAATTAAGAGAACACAGAGCACTTTCTCAGAAAGCTTCTTTCCAGTTTTGAACGGAAGATATTTCCTTTTTCACCATAGCCCTCCATGGGCTTCTAAATATCCCTTTGCCAATTCCACAAGAACAGCCTTAGCGAAAGGCTTCTTGAAGGGAAAGATGTAACTCTGTGAGATGAATTCAGAGAACACAGAGCAATTTCTCAGAAAGCTTCTTTCCAGTTTTGGACGGAAGATATTTCCTTTTTCACCATAGCCCTCTATGGGCTTCCAAGTATACCTTTGCGAATTCCACGAGAACAGCCTTAGCGAAAGGCTTCTTGAAAGATGTAACTCTGTGAGATGAATTAATAGAACCCAGAGCAGATTCTCAGAAAGCTTCTTTCCTGTTTTGAACGGAAGATATTTCCTTTTTCACCATAGCCCTCTAAGGGCTTCCAAATATCCCTTTGCCAATTCCACAAGAACAGCCTTAGCGAAAGACTTCTTGAAGGGAAAGATGTAACTCTGTGAGATGAATTCAGAGAACACAGAGCAGTTTCTCAGAAAGCTTCTTTCCAGTTTTGAACGGAAGATATTTCCTTTTTCACCATAGCCCTCTATGGGCTTCCAAATATCCCTTTGCCAATTCCACAAGAACAGCCTTAGCGAAAGGCTTCTTGAAGGGAAAGATGTAACTCTGTGAGATGAATTAATAGAACACAGAGCAGTTGCCCAGAAATCTTCTTTCTAGTTTTGAACGGAAGATATTTCCTTTTTCACCGTAGCCCTCTATGGGCTTCCAAATATCCCTTTGCCAATTCCACAAGAACAGCCTTAGCGAAAGGCTTCTTGAAGGGAAAGATGTAACTCTGTGAGATGAATTAACAGAACACAGAACATTTTCTCAGAAAGCTTCTTTCCAGTTTTGAACGGAAGATATTTCCTTTTTCACCATAGCCCTCTATGGGCTTCCAAATATCACTTTGCCAATTCCACAAGAACAGCCGTAGCGAAAGGCTTCTTGAAGGGAAAGATGTAGCTCTGTGAGATGAATTAACAGAACACAGAGCAGTTTCTCAGAAAGCTTCATTCCAGTTTTGAACGGAAGATATTTCCTTTTTCACCATAGCCCTCTAAGGGCTTCCAAATATCCCTTTGCCAATTCCACAAGAACAGCCTTGGCGAAAGGCTTCTTGTAGGGCAAGGTGTAACTCCGTGAGATGAACTAACAGAACACAGAGCAGTTTCTCAGAAAGCTTCTTTCCAGTTTTGAACGGAAGTTATTTCCTTTTTCAGCATAGCCCTCTAAGGGCTTCCAAATATCCCTTTGCCAATTCCACAAGAACAGCCTTAGCGAAAGGCTTCTTGAAGGGAAAGATGTAACTCTGTGAGATGAATTAACAGAACACAGAGCAGTTTCTCAGAAAGCTTGTTTCCAGTTTTGAACGGAAGACATTTTCTTTTTCACCGTAGCCCTCTATGGGCTTCCAAATATCCCTTTGCCAATTCCACAAGAACAGCCTTAGCGAAAGGCTTCTTGAAGGGAAAGATGTAACTCTGTGAGATGAATTAACAGAACACAGAGCAGTTGCTCAGAAAGCTTCTTTCCAGTTTTGAACGGAAGATATTTGCTTTTTCACCGTAGCCCTCAATGGGCTTCCAAATATCCCTTTGCCAATTCCACAAGAACAGCCTTACCGAAAGGCTTCTTGAAGGGAAAGATGTAACTCTGTGAGATGAACTAACAGAAGACAGAACAGTTTCTCAGAAAGCTTCTTTCCGGTTTTGAACGGAAGATATTTCCTTTTTCACCATAGCCCTCTATGTGCTTCCAAATATCACTTTGCCAATTTCACAAGAAAAGCCTTAGCGAAAGGCTTCTTGAAGGGATAGATGTAGCTCTGTGAGATGAATTAACAGAACACAGAGCAGTTTCTCAGAAAGCTTCTTTCCAGTTTCAACGGAAGATATTTCCTTTTTCACCATAGCCCTCTATGGGCTTCAAAATATCCCTTTGCCAATATCACAAGAACAGCCTTAGCGAAAGGCTTCTTGAAGGGAAAGATGTAACTCTGTGAGATGAATTAACAGAACACAGAACATTTTCTCAGAAAGCTTCTTTCCAGTTTTGAACGGAAGATATTTCCTTTTTCACCATAGCTCTCTATGGGCTTCCAAATATCACTTTGCCAATTCCACAAGAACAGCAGTAGCGAAAGGCTTCTTGAAGGGAAAGATGTAGCTCTGTGAGATGAATTAACAGAACACAGAGCAGTTTCTCAGAAAGCTTCTTTCCAGTTTTGAACGGAAGATATTTCCTTTTTCAAAATAGTCCTCTATGGGCTTCCAAATATCCCTTTGCCAATTCCACAAGAACAGCCTTGGCGAAAGGCTTCTTGAAGGGAAAGATGTAACTCTGTGAGATGAACTAACAGAACACAGAACAGTTTCTCAGAAAGCTTCTTTCTGGTTTTGAACGGTAGATATTTCCTTTTTCACCATAGCCCTCTATGTGCTTCCAAATATCACTTTGCCAATTTCACAAGAAAAGCCTTAGCGAAAGGCTTCTTGAAGGGAAAGATGTAGCTCTGTGAGAGGAATTAACAGAACACAGAGCAGTTTCTCAGAAAGCTTCTTTCCAGTTTGAACGGAAGATATTTCCTTTTTCACCATAGCCCTCTATGGGCTTCCAAATATCCCTTTGCCAATATCACGAGAACAGCCTTAGCGAAAGGCTTCTTGAAACATGTAACTCTGTGAGATGAATTAACAGAACACAGAGCAGTTTCTCAGAAAGCTTCTTTCCTGTTTTGAACGGAAGATATTTCCTTTTTCACCATAGCCCTCTAAGGGCTTCCAAATATCCCTTTGCCAATTCCACAAGAACAGCCTTAGCGAAAGGCTTCTTGAAGGGAAAGATGTAACTCTGTGAGATGAATTCAGAGAACACAGAGCAGTTTCTCAGAAAGCTTCTTTCCAGTTTTGAACGGAAGATATTTCCTTTTTCACCATAGCCCTCTATGGGCTTCCAAATATCCCTTTGCCAATTCCACAAGAACAGACTTAGCGAAAGGCTTCTTGAAGGGAAAGATGTAACTCTGTGAGATGAATTAACAGAACACAGAGCAGTTTCTCAGAAAGCTTCTTTCCAGTTTTGATCGGAAGATATTTCCTTTTTCACCCTAGCCCTCAATGGGCTTCCAAATGTCCCTTTGCCAATTCCACAAGAACAGACTTAGCGAAAGGCTTCTTGAAGGGAAAGATGTAACTCTGTGAGATGAATTAACAGAACACAGAGCAGTTTCTCAGAAAACTTCTTTCCAGTTTTGAACGGAAGATATTTCCTTTTTCACCATAGCCCTCTATGGGCTTCCAAATATCACTTTGCCAATTCCACAAGAACAGCCGTAGCGAAAGGCTTCTTGAAGGGAAAGATGTAGCTCTGTGAGATGAATTAACAGAACACAGAGCAGTTTCTCAGAAAGCTTCATTCCAGTTTTGAACGGAAGATATTTCCTTTTTCACCATAGCCCTCTAAGGGCTTCCAAATATCCCTTTGCCAATTCCACAAGAACAGCCTTGGCGAAAGGCTTCTTGAAGGGCAAGGTGTAACTCCGTGAGATGAACTAACAGAACACAGAGCAGTTTCTCAGAAAGCTTCTTTCCAGTTTTGAACGGAAGTTATTTCCTTTTTCAGCATAGCCCTCTAAGGGCTTCCAAATATCCCTTTGCCAATTCCACAAGAACAGCCTTAGCGAAAGGCTTCTTGAAGGGAAAGATGTAACTCTGTGAGATGAATTAACAGAACACAGAGCAGTTTCTCAGAAAGCTTGTTTCCAGTTTTGAACGGAAGACATTTTCTTTTTCACCGTAGCCCTCTATGGGCTTCCAAATATCACTTTGCCAATTCCACAAGAACAGCCTTAGCGAAAGGCTTCTTGAAGGGAAAGATGTAACTCTGTGAGATGAATTAACAGAACACAGAGCAGTTGCTCAGAAAGCTTCTTTCCAGTTTTGAACGGAAGATATTTGCTTTTTCACCGTAGCCCTCAATGGGCTTCCAAATATCCCTTTGCCTATTCCACAAGAACAGCCTTACCGAAAGGCTTCTTGAAGGGAAAGATGTAACTCTGTGAGATGAACTAACAGAAGACAGAACAGTTTCTCAGAAAGCTTCTTTCCGGTTTTGAACGGAAGATATTTCCTTTTTCACCATAGCCCTCTATGTGCTTCCAAATATCACTTTGCCAATTTCACAAGAAAAGCCTTAGCGAAAGGCTTCTTGAAGGGAAAGATGTAGCTCTGTGAGATGAATTAACAGAACACAGAGCAGTTTCTCAGAAAGCTTCTTTCCAGTTTCAACGGAAGATATTTCCTTTTTCACCATAGCCCTCTATGGGCTTCAAAATATCCCTTTGCCAATATCACAAGAACAGCCTTAGCGAAAGGCTTCTTGAAGGGAAAGATGTAACTCTGTGAGATGAATTAACAGAACACAGAACATTTTCTCAGAAAGCTTCTTTCCAGTTTTGAACGGAAGATATTTCCTTTTTCACCATAGCTCTCTATGGGCTTCCAAATATCACTTTGCCAATTCCACAAGAACAGCAGTAGCGAAAGGCTTCTTGAAGGGAAAGATGTAGCTCTGTGAGATGAATTAACAGAACACAGAGCAGTTTCTCAGAAAGCTTCTTTCCAGTTTTGAACGGAAGATATTTCCTTTTTCAAAATAGTCCTCTATGGGCTTCCAAATATCCCTTTGCCAATTCCACAAGAACAGCCTTGGCGAAAGGCTTCTTGAAGGGAAAGATGTAACTCTGTGAGATGAACTAACAGAACACAGAACAGTTTCTCAGAAGGCTTCTTTCCGGTTTTGAACGGAAGATATTTCCTTTTTCACCACAGCCCTCTATGGGCTTCAAAATATCCCTTTGCCAATTCCACAAGAACAGCCTTAGCGAAAGGCTTCTTGAACTGAAAGATGTAACTCTGTGAGATGAATTAACAAAACACAGAGCAGTTTCTCAGAAAGTTTCTTTGCAGTTTTGAACGGAAGATATTTCCTTTTTCACCATAGCCCTCTACGGGCTTCCAAATATCCCTTTGCCAATTCCACAAGAACAGCCTTATCAAAAGGCTTCTTGAAGGGAAAGATGTAACTCTTTGAGATGAATTCAGAGAACACAGAGCAGATTCTCAGAAAGCTTCTTGCCAGTTTTGAACGGAAGATATTTCCTTTTTCAGCATAGCCCTCTATGGGCTTCCAAATATCCCTTCGCCAATTCCACAAGAACAGCCTTAGCGAAAGGCTTCTTGAAGGGAAAGATGTAACTCTGTGAGATGAACTAACAGAACACAGAGCAGTTTCTCAGAAAGCTTCTTTCCAGTTTTGAACGGAAGATATTTGCTTTTTCACCCCAGCCCTCTATGGGCTTCCAAATATCCCTTTGCCTATTCCACAAGAACACCCTTAGCGAAAGACTTCTTGAAGGGAAAGATGTAGCTCTGTGAGATGAATTAACAGATCACAGAGCAGTTTCTCAGAAAGCTTCTTTCCAGTTTTGAACGGAATATATTTCCTTTTTCACCATAGACCTCTATGGGCTTCCAAATATCCCTTTGCCAATTCTAGAAGAACAGCATTAGCGAAAAGCTTCTTTAAGGGAAAGATGTAACTCTGTGAGATGAATTAACAGAACACAGAGCAGTTTCTCAGAAAGCTTCTTTCCAGTTTTGAACGGAAGATATTTCCTTTTTCACTATAGCCCTCTATGGGCTTCCAAATATCCCTTTGTAAATTCCACAAAAACAGCCTTAGCGAAAGGCTTCTTGACGGGAAATATGTAAATCTGTGAGATGAATTAACAGAACACAGAGCAGTTTCTCAGAAAGCTTCTTTCCAGTTTTGAACGGAAGATATTTCCTTTTTCACCATAGCCCTCTAAGGGCTTCCAAATATACTTTTGCCAATTCCACAAGAACAGCCTTAGCGAAAGCCTTCTTGAAGGGAAAAATGAAACTCTGTGAGATGAATTAACAGAACACAGAGCAGTTTCTCAGAAGCTTCTTTCCAGTTTTGAACAGAAGATATTTCCTTTTTCACCGTAGCCCTCTATGGGCTTCCAAATATCCCTTTGCCAATTCCACAAGAACAAACTTAGCGAAAGGTTTCTTGGAGGGAAATAAGTAACTCTGTGAGATGAATTTACAGAACACAGAGCAGTTTCTCAGAAAGCTTCTTTCCAGTTTTAAATGGAAGATATTTCCTTTTTAACCATACCCCTCTATGGGCTTCCAAATATCCCTTTGCCAATTCCACAAGAACAGCCTTGGCGAAAGGCTTCTTGAAGGGAAAGATGTAACTCTGTGAGATGAACTAACAGAACACAGAACAGTTTCTCAGAAGGCTTCTTTCCGGTTTTGAACGGAAGATATTTCCTTTTTCACCACAGCCCTCTATGGGCTTCAAAATATCCCTTTGCCAATTCCACAAGAACAGCCTTAGCGAAAGGCTTCTTGAACTGAAAGATGTAACTCTGTGAGATGAATTAACAAAACACAGAGCAGTTTCTCAGAAAGTTTCTTTGCAGTTTTGAACGGAAGATATTTCCTTTTTCACCATAGCCCTCTACGGGCTTCCAAATATCCCTTTGCCAATTCCACAAGAACAGCCTTATCAAAAGGCTTCTTGAAGGGAAAGATGTAACTCTTTGAGATGAATTCAGAGAACACAGAGCAGATTCTCAGAAAGCTTCTTGCCAGTTTTGAACGGAAGATATTTCCTTTTTCAGCATAGCCCTCTATGGGCTTCCAAATATCCCTTCGCCAATTCCACAAGAACAGCCTTAGCGAAAGGCTTCTTGAAGGGAAAGATGTAACTCTGTGAGATGAACTAACAGAACACAGAGCAGTTTCTCAGAAAGCTTCTTTCCAGTTTTGAACGGAAGATATTTGCTTTTTCACCCCAGCCCTCTATGGGCTTCCAAATATCCCTTTGCCTATTCCACAAGAACACCCTTAGCGAAAGACTTCTTGAAGGGAAAGATGTAGCTCTGTGAGATGAATTAACAGATCACAGAGCAGTTTCTCAGAAAGCTTCTTTCCAGTTTTGAACGGAATATATTTCCTTTTTCACCATAGACCTCTATGGGCTTCCAAATATCCCTTTGCCAATTCTAGAAGAACAGCATTAGCGAAAAGCTTCTTTAAGGGAAAGATGTAACTCTGTGAGATGAATTAACAGAACACAGAGCAGTTTCTCAGAAAGCTTCTTTCCAGTTTTGAACGGAAGATATTTCCTTTTTCACTATAGCCCTCTATGGGCTTCCAAATATCCCTTTGCCAATTCCACAAGAACACCCTTAGCGTAAGGCTTTTTGAAGGGAAAGATGTAGCTATGTGAGATGAATTAACAGAACACAGAGCAGTTTCTCAGAAAGCTTCTTTCCAGTTTTCAAAGGAAGATATTTCCTTTTTCACCATAGCCCTCTATGTGCTTCCAAATATCCCTTTGCCAATTCCACAAGAACAGCCTTGGCGAAAGGCTTCTTGAAGGGAAAGATGTAACTCTGTGAGATGAACTAACAGAACGCAGAGCAGTTTCTCAGAAAGCTTCTTTCCAGTTTTGAACGGAAGATATTTCCTTTTTCACCATAGCCCTCTATGGGCTTCCAAATATCCCTTTGACAATTACACAAGAACAGCCTTAGCGAAAGGCTTCTTGAAGGGAAAGGTGTAACTCTGTGAGATGAATTAACAGAACACAGAGCAGTTTCTCAGAAAGCTTCTTTCCAGTTTTGAACGGAAGATATTTCCTTTTTCACCTTAGCCCTCTATGTGCTTCAAAATATCCCTTTGCCAATTCCACAAGAACAGCCTTAGCGATAGGCTTCTTGAAGGGAAAGATGTAACTCTGTGAGAAGAATTCAGAGAACACAGAGCAGTTTCTCAGAAATCTTCTTTCCAGTTTTGAACGGAAGATATTTCCTTTTTCACCATAACCCTCTATGGGCTTCAAAATATCCCTTTGCCAATTCCACAAGAACAGCCTTAGCGAAAGGCTTCTTGAAGGGAAAGATGTAACTCTGTGAGATGAATTCAGAGAACACAGAGCAGTTTCTCAGAAAGCTTCTTTCTAGTTTTGAACGGAAGATATTTCCTTTTTCACCATAGCCCTCTATGGGCTTCCAAATATCCCTTTGCCAATTCCAGAAGAACAGCCTTAGCGAAAGGCTTCTTGAAGGGAAAGATGTAACTCTGTGAGATGTACTAACAGAACACAGAACAGTTTCTCAGAAAGCTTCTTTCCAGTTTTGAACGGAGGATATTTCCTTTTTCACCATAGCCCACTATGGGCTTCCAAATATCCCTTTTCCAATTCCACAAGAACAGCCTTAGCTTAAGGCTTCTTGAAGGGAAAGATGTAACTCTGTGAGATGAATTAACAGAACACAGAACAGTTACTCAGAAAGCTTCTTTCCAGTTTTGAACGGAAGATATTTCTTTTTTCACCATAGCCCTCTAGGGGCTTCCAAATATCCCTTTGCCAATTCCACAAGAACAGCCTTAGCGAAAGGCTTCTTGAAGGGAAAGATGTAACTCTGTGAGATGAATTAACAGAACACACAGCAGTTTCTCAGAAAGCGTCTTTCCAGTTTTGAACGGAAGATATTTCCTTTTTCACCATAGCCCTCTATGGGCTTCCAAATATCCTTTGCCAATTCCACAAGAACAGCCTTAGCGAAAGGCTTCTTGAAGGGAAAGATGTAACTCTGTGAGATGAATTAACAGAACAAAGAGCAGTTTCTCAGAAAGCTTCTTTCTAGTTTTGAACGGAAAATATTTCCTTTTTCACCGTAGCCCTCTATGGGCTTCCAAATATCCCTTTGCCAATTCCACAAGAACAGCCTTAGCGAAAGGCTTCTTGAAGGGAAAGATGTAACTCTGTGAGATGAATTAACAGAACACAGAGCAGTTTCTCAGAAAGCTTCTTTCCAGTTTTAAACGGAAGATATTTCCTTTTTAACCATACCCCTCTATGGGCTTCCAAATATCCCTTTGCCTATTCCACAAGAACTGCCTTAGCGAAAGGTTTCTTGAAGGGAAAGATGTAACACTGTGAGATGAATTAACAGAACACAGAGCAGTTTCTCAGAAAGCTTCTTTCCAGTTTTAAACGGAAGATATTTCCTTTTTAACCATAACCCCCTAAGGGCTTCCAAATATCCCTTTGCCAATTCCAGAAGAACAGCCTTGGCGAAAGGCTTCTTGAAGGGAAAGATGTAACTCTGTGAGATGAACTAACAGATCACAGAGCAGTTTCTCAGAAAGCTTCTTTCCAGTTTTGAACGGAAGATATTTCCTTTTTCACCATAGCCCTCTACGGGCTTCCAAATATCCCTTTGCCAATTACAGAAGAACAGCCTTAGCGAAAGGCTTCTTGAAGGGAAAGATGTAACTCTGTGAGATGAATTAACAGAACACAGAGCAGTTTCTCAGAAAGCTTCTTACCAGTTTTGATCGGAAGATTTTTCCTTTTTCACCTTAGCACTCTATGGGCTTCCAAATATCCCTTTACCATTTCCACCAGAACAGCCTTAGCGACAGGCTTATTGAAGGGAAAGATGTAACTCTGTGAGATGAATTAACAGAACACAGAGCAGTTTCTCAGAATTCTTCTTTCCAGTTTTGAACGGAAGGTATTTATTTTTCACCATAGCCCTCTATGGGCTTCCCAATATCCCTTTGCCAATTCCACAAGAGCAGCGTTAGCGAAAGGCTTCTTGAAGGGAAAGATGTATCTCTGTGAGATGAATTAACAGAACACAGAGCAGTTTCTCAGAAAGCTTCTTTCCAGTTTTGAACGGAAGATATTTCCTTTTCCACCATAGCCCTCTACGGGCTTCCAAATATCACTTTGCCAATTCCACAAAGACAGTCTTAGCGAAAGGCTTCTTGAAGGGAAAGATGTAACTCTGTGAGATGAATTAACAGAACACACAGCAGTTCCTCAGAAAGCCTCTTTCCAGTTTTGAACGGAAGGTATTTCCTTTTTCACCATACGCCTCTATGGGCTTCCAAATATCCCTTTGCCTATTCCACAAGAACAGCCTTAGCGAAAGGTTTCTTGGAGGGAAAGAAGTAACTCTGTGAGATGAATTTACAGAACACAGAGCAGTTTCTCAGAAAGCTTCTTTCCAGTTTTAAATGGAAGATATTTCCTTTTTAACCATACCCCTCTATGGGCTTCCAAATATCCCTTTGCCAATTCCACAAGAACTGCCTTAGCGAAAGGTTTCTTGAAGGGAAAGATGTAACTCTGTGAGATGAATTAACAGAACACAGAGCAGTTTCTCAGAAAGCTTCTTTCCAGTTTTAAACGGAAGATATTTCCTTTTTAACCATAGCACTCAAAGGGCTTCCAAATGTCCCTTTGCCAATTCCACAAGGACAGACTTAGCGAAAGGCTTCTTGAAGGGAAAGATGTAACTCTGTGAGATGAATTAACAGAACACAGAGCAGTTTCTCAGAAAGCTTCTTTCCAGTTTTGAACGGAAGATATTTCCTTTTTCACCATAGCCCTCTATGGGCTTCCAAATATCTCTTTGCCAATTCCACAAGAACAGCCTTAGCGAAAGGCTTCTTGAACTGAAAGATGTAACTCTGTGAGATGAATTAACAGAACACAGAGCAGTTTCTCAGAAAGCTTCTTTGCAGTTTTGAACGGAAGATATTTCCTTTTTCACCATTGCCCTCTATGGGCTTCCAAATATCCCTTTGCCAATTCCACAAGAACAGCCTTAGCGAAAGGCTTCTTGAAGGGAAAGATGTAACTCTGTGAGATGAATAAACAGAACACAGAGCAGTTTCTCAGAAAGCTTCTTTCCAGTTTTGAACGGAAGATATTTCCTTTTTCACCATAGCCCTCTACGGGCTTCCAAATATCCCTTTGCCAATTACACAAGAACAGCCTTAGCGAAAGGCTTCTTGAAGGGAAAGATGTAACTCTGTGAGATGAATTAACAGAACACAGAGCAGTTTCTCAGAAAGCTTCTTTCCAGTTTTGAACGGAAGATATTTCCTTTTTCACCCAAGCCCTCTATGGGCTTCCAATTATCCCTTTGCAAATTCCACAAGAACAGCCTTAGCGAAAGGCTTCTTGAAGGGAAAGATGTAACTCTGTGAGATGAATTAACAGAACACAGAGCAGTTTCTCAGAAAGCTTCTTTCCAGTTTTGGACGGAAGATATTTCCTTTTTCACCATAGCCCTCTATGGGCTTCCAAATATCCCTTTGCCAATTCCACAAGAACAGCCTTAGCGAAAGGCTTCTTGAACGGAAATATGTAACTCTGTGAGATGAATTAACAGAACACAGAGCAGTTTCTCAGAAAGCTTCTTTCCAGTTTTGAACCGAAGATATTTCCTTTTTCACCGTAGCCCTCTATGGGCTTCCAAATATCCCTTTGCCAATTCCACGAGAACAGCCTTAACGAAAGGCTTCTTTAAGGGAAAGATGTAACTCTGTGAGATGAATTAACAGAACACAGAGCAGTTTCTCAGAAAGCTTCTTTCCAGTTTTGAACGGAAGATATTTCCTTTTTCACCATACCTGTCTATGGGCTTCCAAATATCCCTTTGCCAATTCCACAAGAACAGCCTTAGCGAAAGGCTTCTTGAAGGAAAAGATGTAACACTGTGAGATGAATTAACAGAACAGAGAGCTGTTGCTCGGAAAGCTTCTTTCCAGTTTTGATCGGAAGATATTTATTTTTCACCATAGCCCTCTATGGGCTTCCCAATATCCCTTTGCCAATTCCACAAGAGCAGCGTTAGCGAAAGGCTTCTTGAAGGGAAAGATGTATCTCTGTGAGATGAATTAACAGAACACAGAGCAGTTTCTCAGAAAGATTCTTTCCAGTTTTGAACGGAAGATATTTCCTTTTCCACCATGGCCCTCTACGGGCTTCCAAATATCACTTTGCCAATTCCACAAAGACAGTCTTAACGAAAGGCTTCTTGAAGGGAAAGATGTAACCCTGTGAGATGAATTAACAGAACACACAGCAGTTCCTCAGAAAGCCTCTTTCTAGTTTTGAACGGAAGATATTTCCTTTTTCACCATACGCCTCTATGGGCTTCCAAATATCCCTTTGCCAATTCCAAAAGAACAGCCTTAGCGAAAGGTTTCTTGGAGGGAAAGAAGTAACTCTGTGAGATGAATTTACAGAACACAGAGGAGTTTCTCAGAAAGCTTCTTTCCAGTTTTAAACGGAAGATATTTCCTTTTTAACCATAGCCCTCAAAGGGCTTCCAAATATCCCTTTGCTAATTCCACAAGAACAGCCTTAGCGAAAGGCTTCTTGAAGGGAAAGATGTAACTCTGTGGGATGAATTAACAGAACACAGAGCAGTTTCTCAGAAAGCTTCTTTCCAGTTTTGATCGGAAGATTTTTCCTTTTTCACCTTAGCACTCTATGGGCTTCCAAATATCCCTTTACCAATTCCACCAGAACAGCCTTAGCGACAGGCTTATTGAAGGGAAAGATGTAACTCTGTGAGATGAATTAACAGAACACAGAGCAGTTTCTCAGAAAGCTTCTTTCCAGTTTTGAACGGAAGATATTTCCTTTTTCACCATAGCCCTCTGAGGGCTTCCAAATATCCCTTTGCCAATTCCACAAGAGCAGAATTAGAGAAAGGCTTCTTGAAGGGAAAGATGTAACTCTGTGAGATGAATTCAGAGAACACAGAGCAGTTTCTCAGAAAGCTTCTTTCCAGTTTTGAACGGAAGATATTTCCTTTTTCACCATAGCCCTCTATGGGCTTCCAAATATCCCTTTGCCAATTCCACAAGAACAGCCTTAGCGAAAGGCTTCTTGAAGGGAAAGATGTAACTCTGTGAGATGAATTAACAGAACACAGAGCAGTTTCTCAGAAAGCTTCTTTCCAGTTTTAAACGGAAGATATTTCCTTTTTAACCATACCCCTCTATGGGCTTCCAAATATCCCTTTGCCTATTCCACAAGAACTGCCTTAGCGAAAGGTTTCTTGAAGGGAAAGATGTAACACTGTGAGATGAATTAACAGAACACAGAGCAGTTTCTCAGAAAGCTTCTTTCCAGTTTTAAACGGAAGATATTTCCTTTTTAACCATAACCCCCTAAGGGCTTCCAAATATCCCTTTGCTAATTCCACAAGAACGGCCATAGCGAAAGGCTTCTTGAAGGGAAAGATGTAACTCTGTGAGATGAATTAAGAGAACACCTAGCAGTTTCTCAAAAAGCTTCTTTCCAGTTTTGAACGGAAGATATTTCCTTTTCCACCATAGCCCTCTATGGGCTTCCAAATATCCCTTTGCCAATTCTAGAAGAACAGCATTAGCGAAAAGCTTCTTTAAGGGAAAGTTGTACCTCTGTGAGATGAATTAACAGAACACAGAGCAGTTTCTCAGAAAGCTTCTTTCCAGTTTTGAACGGAAGATATTTCCTTTTTCACCATAGCCCTCTAAGGGCTTCCAATATCCTTTTGCCAATACCACAAGAACAGCCTTAGCGAAAGGCTTCTTGAAGGGAAAGATGAAACTCTGTGAGATGAATTAACAGAACACAGAGCAGTTTCTCAGAAGCTTCTTTCCAGTTTTGAACAGAAGATATTTCCTTTTTCACCATAGCCCTCTATGGGCTTCCAAATATCCCTTTGCCAATTCCACAAGAACAGACTTAGCGAAAGGCTTCTTGAAGGGAAAGATGTAACTCTGTGAGATGAATTAACAGAACAGAGAGCAGTTTCTCAGAAACCTTCTTTCCAGTTTTGAACGGAAGATATTTCCTTTTTCACCATAGCCCTCTATGGGCTTCCAAATATCTCTTTGCCAATTCCACAAGAACAGCCTTAGCGAAAGGCTTCTTGAACTGAAGGATGTAACTCTGTGAGATGAATTAACAGAACACAGAGCAGTTTCTCAGAAAGCTTCTTTGCAGTTTTGAACGGAAGATATTTCCTTTTTCACCATTGCCCTCTATGGGCTTCCAAATATCCCTTTGCCAATTCCACAAGAACAGCCTTAGCGAAAGGCTACTTGAAGGGAAAGATGTAACTCTGTGAGATGAATTAACAGAACACAGAGCAGTTTCTCAGAAAGCTTCTTTCCAGTTTTGAACGGAAGATATTTCCTTTTTCACCATAGCCCTCTACGGGCTTCCAAATATCCCTTTGCCAATTACAGAAGAACAGCCTTAGCGAAAGGCTTCTTGAAGGGAAAGATGTAACTCTGTGAGATGAATTAACAGAACACAGAGCAGTTTCTCAGAAAGCTTCTTTCCAGTTTTAAACGGAAGATATTTCCTTTTTCACCATAGCCCTCTAAGGGCTTCCAAATATCCCTTTGCCAATTCCACAAGAACAGACTTAGCGAAAGGCTTCTTGAAGAAAAGATGTAACTCTGTGAGATGAATTAACAGAACGAAGAGCAATTTCTCAGACAGCTTCTTCCCAGTTTTGAACGGAAGATATTTCCCTTTTCACCATAGCCCTCTATGGGCTTCCAAATATCCCTTTGCCAATTCCACAAGAACAGCCTTAGCGAAAGGCTTCTTGAAGGGAAAGATGTAACTCTGTGAGATGAACTAAAAGAACACAGAGCAGTTTCTCAGAAAGCTTCTTTCCAGTTTTGAACGGAAGATATTTCCTTTTTCACCATAGCCCTCTGAGGGCTTCCAAATATCCCTTTGCCAATTCCACAAGAGCAGAATTAGAGAAAGGCTTCTTGAAGGGAAAGATGTAACTCTGTGAGATGAATTCAGAGAACACAGAGCAGTTTCTCAGAAAGCTTCTTTCCAGTTTTGAACGGAAGATATTTCCTTTTTCACCATAGCCCTCTATGGGCTTCCAAATATCCCTTTGCCAATTCCACAAGAACAGCCTTAGCTAAAGGCTTCTTGAAGGAAAAGATGTAACTCTCTGAGAAGAATTCAGAGAACACAGGGCAGTTTCTCAGAAAGCTTCTTTCAAGTTTTGAACGGAAGATATTTCCTTTTTCACCATAGCCCTCTATGGGCTTCCAAATATCCCTTTGCCAATTCCAGAAGAACAGCCTTGGCGAAAGGCTTCTTGAAGGGAAAGATGTAACGCTGTGAGATGAATTCAGAGAACACAGAGCAGTTTCTCAGAAACCTTCTTTCCAGTTTTGAACAGAAGATATATCCTTTTTCAGCATAGCCCTCTATGGGCTTCCAAATATCCCTTTGCCAGTTCCACAAGAACAGTCTTAGCGAAAGGCTTCTTGAAGGGAAAGATGTAACGCTGTGAGATGTATTCAGAGAACACAGAGCAGTTTCTCAGAAAGCTTCTTTCCAGTTTTGAACGGAAAATATTTCCTTTTCCACCATAGCCCTCTACGGGCTTCCAAATATCACTTTGCCAATTCCACAAAGACAGTCTTAGCGAAAGGCTTCTTGAAGGGAAAGATGTAACTCTGTGAGATGAATTAACAGAACACAGCAGTTCCTCAGAAAGCCTCTTACCAGTTTTGAACGGAAGGTATTTCCTTTTTCACCATACGCCTCTATGGGCTTCCAAATATCCCTTTGCCAATTCCACAAGAACAGCCTTAGGGAAAGGTTTCTTGGAGGGAAAGAAGTAACTCTGTGAGATGAATTTACAGAACACAGAGCAGTTTCTCAGAAAGCTTCTTTCCAGTTTTAAATGGAAGATATTTCCTTTTTAACCATACCCCTCTATGGGCTTCCAAATATCCCTTTGCCAATTCCACAAGAACTGCCTTAGCGAAAGGTTTCTTGAAGGGAAAGATGTAACTCTGTGAGATGAATTAACAGAACACAGAGCAGTTTCTCAGAAAGCTTCTTTCCAGTTTTAAACGGAAGATATTTCCTTTTTAACCATAGCCCTCAAAGGGCTTCCAAATGTCCCTTTGCCAATTCCACAAGGACAGACTTAGCGAAAGGCTTCTTGAAGGGAAAGATGTAACTCTGTGAGATGAATTAACAGAACACAGAGCAGTTTCTCAGAAACCTTCTTTCCAGTTTTGAACGGAAGATATTTCCTTTTTCACCATAGCCCTCTATGGGCTTCCAAATATCTCTTTGCCAATTCCACAAGAACAGCCTTAGCGAAAGGCTTCTTGAACTGAAACATGTAACTCTGTGAGATGAATTAACAGAACACAGAGCAGTTTCTCAGAAAGCTTCTTTGCAGTTTTGAACGGAAGATATTTCCTTTTTCACCATTGCCCTCTATGGGCTTCCAAATATCCCTTTGCCAATTCCACAAGAACAGCCTTAGCGAAAGGCTTCTTGAAGGGAAAGATGTAACTCTGTGAGATGAATAAACAGAACACAGAGCAGTTTCTCAGAAAGCTTCTTTCCAGTTTTGAACGGAAGATATTTCCTTTTTCACCATAGCCCTCTACGGGCTTCCAAATATCCCTTTGCCAATTACACAAGAACAGACTTAGCGAAAGGCTTCTTGAAGGGAAAGATGTAACTCTGTGAGATGAATTAACAGAACACAGAGCAGTTTCTCAGAAAGCTTCTTTCCAGTTTTGAACGGAAGATATTTCCTTTTTCACCCAAGCCCTCTATGGGCTTCCAATTATCCCTTTGCAAATTCCACAAGAACAGCCTTAGCGAAAGGCTTCTTGAAGGGAAAGATGTAACTCTGTGAGATGAATTAACAGAACACAGAGCAGTTTCTCAGAAAGCTTCTTTCCAGTTTTGGACGGAAGATATTTCCTTTTTCACCATAGCCCTCTATGGGCTTCCAAATATCCCTTTGCCAATTCCACAAGAACAGCCTTAGCGAAAGGCTTCTTGAACGGAAATATGTAACTCTGTGAGATGAATTAACAGAACACAGAGCAGTTTCTCAGAAAGCTTCTTTCCAGTTTTGAACCGAAGATATTTCCTTTTTCACCGTAGCCCTCTATTGGCTTCCAAATATCCCTTTGCCAATTCCACGAGAACAGCCTTAACGAAAGGCTTCTTGAAGGGAAAGATGTAACTCTGTGAGATGAATTAACAGAACACAGAGCAGTTTCTCAGAAAGCTTCTTTCCAGTTTTGAACGGAAGATATTTCCTTTTTCACCATACCTGTCTATGGGCTTCCAAATATCCCTTTGCCAATTCCACAAGAACAGCCTTAGCGAAAGGCTTCTTGAAGGAAAAGATGTAACACTGTGAGATGAATTAACAGAACAGAGAGCTGTTGCTCGGAAAGCTTCTTTCCAGTTTTGATCGGAAGATATTTATTTTTCACCATAGCCCTCTATGGGCTTCCCAATATCCCTTTGCCAATTCCACAAGAGCAGCGTTAGCGAAAGGCTTCTTGAAGGGAAAGATGTATCTCTGTGAGATGAATTAACAGAACACAGAGCAGTTTCTCAGAAAGCTTCTTTCCAGTTTTGAACGGAAGATATTTCCTTTTCCACCATGGCCCTCTACGGGCTTCCAAATATCACTTTGCCAATTCCACAAAGACAGTCTTAGCGAAAGGCTTCTTGAAGGGAAAGATGTAGCTCTGTGAGATGAATTAACAGAACACACAGCAGTTCCTCAGAAAGCCTCTTTCTAGTTTTGAACGGAAGATATTTCCTTTTTCATCATACGCCTCTATGGGCTTCCAAATATCCCTTTGCCAATTCCAAAAGAACAGCCTTAGCGAAAGGTTTCTTGGAGGGAAAGAAGTAACTCTGTGAGATGAATTTACAGAACACAGAGGAGTTTCTCAGAGAGCTTCTTTCCAGTTTTAAACGGAAGATATTTCCTTTTTAACCATAGCCCTCAAAGGGCTTCCAAATATCCCTTTGCTAATTCCACAAGAACAGCCTTAGCGAAAGGCTTCTTGAAGGGAAAGATGTAACTCTGTGGGATGAATTAACAGAACACAGAGCAGTTTCTCAGAAAGCTTCTTTCCAGTTTTGATCGGAAGATTTTTCCTTTTTCACCTTAGCACTCTATGGGCTTCCAAATATCCCTTTACCAATTCCACCAGAACAGCCTTAGCGACAGGCTTCTTGAAGGGAAAGATGTAACTCTGTGAGGTGAATTAACAGAACACAGAGCAGTTTCTCAGAAACCTTCTTTCCAGTTTTGAACGGAAGATATTTCCTTTTTCACCATAGCCCTCTATGGGCTTCCAAATATCTCTTTGCCAATTCCACAAGAACAGCCTTATCGAAAGGCTTCTTGAACTGAAAGATGTAACTCTGTGAGATGAATTAACAGAACACAGAGCAGTTTCTCAGAAAGCTTCTTTGCAGTTTTGAACGGAAGATATTTCATTTTTCACCATTGCCCTCTATGGGCTTCCAAATATCCCTTTGCCAATTCCACAAGAACAGCCTTAGCGAAAGGCTACTTGAAGGGAAAGATGTAACTCTGTGAGATGAATTAACAGAACACAGAGCAGTTTCTCAGAAAGCTTCTTTCCAGTTTTGAACGGAAGATATTTCCTTTTTCACCATAGCCCTCTACGGGCTTCCAAATATCCCTTTGCCAATTACAGAAGAACAGCCTTAGCGAAAGGCTTCTTGAAGGGAAAGATGTAACTCTGTGAGATGAATTAACAGAACACAGAGCAGTTTCTCAGAAAGCTTCTTTCCAGTTTTAAACGTAAGATATTTCCTTTTTCACCATAGCCCTCTATGGGCTTCCAAATATCCCTTTGCCAATTCCACAAGAACAGACTTAGCGAAAGGCTTCCTGAAGAAAAGATGTAACTCTGTGAGATGAATTAACAGAACGAAGAGCAATTTCTCAGAAAGCTTCTTCCCAGTTTTGAACGGAAGATATTTCCCTTTTCACCATAGCCCTCTATGGGCTTCCAAATATCCCTTTGCCAATTCCACAAGAACAGCCTTAGCGAAAGGCTTCTTGAAGGGAAAGATGTAACTCTGTGAGATGAACTAAAAGAACACAGAGCAGTTTCTCAGAAAGCTTCTTTCCAGTTTTGAACGGAAGATATTTCCTTTTTCACCATAGCCCTCTGAGGGCTTCCAAATATCCCTTTGCCAATTCCACAAGAGCAGAATTAGAGAAAGGCTTCTTGAAGGGAAAGATGTAACTCTGTGAGATGAATTCAGAGAACACAGAGCAGTTTCTCAGAAAGCTTCTTTCCAGTTTTCAACGGAAGATATTTCCTTTTTCACCATAGCCCTCTATGGGCTTCCAAATATCCCTTTGCCAATTCCACAAGAACAGCCTTGGCGAAAGGCTTTTTGAAGGGAAAGATGTAACTCTGTGAGATGAATTAATAGAACACAGAGCACTTTCTCAGAGAGCTTCTTTCCAGTTTTGAACGGAAGATATTTCCTTTTTCACCATAGCCCTCTATGGGCTTCGTTATATCCCTTTGCCAATTCCACAAGAACAGCCTTAGCGAAAGGCTTCTTGAAGGGAAAGATGTAACTCTGTGAGTTGAATTAACAGAACACAGAGTAGTTTCTCAGAAAGCTTCTTTCCAGTTTTGAACGGAAGATATTTCCTTTTTCACCCCAGCCCTCTATGGGCTTCCAAATATCCCTTTGCCAATTCCACAAGAACACCCTTAGCGTAAGGCTTTTTGAAGGGAAAGATGTAGCTATGTGAGATGAATTAACAGAACACAGAGCAGTTTCTCAGAAAGCTTCTTTCCAGTTTTCAACGGAAGATATTTCCTTTTTCACCATAGCCCTCTATGTGCTTCCAAATATCCCTTTGCCAATTCCACAAGAACAGCCTTGGCGAAAGGCTTCTTGAAGGGAAAGATGTAACTCTGTGAGATGAACTAACAGAACGCAGAGCAGTTTCTCAGAAAGCTTCTTTCCAGTTTTGAACGGAAGATATTTCCTTTTTCACCATAGCCCTCTATGGGCTTCCAAATATCCCTTTGCCAATTACACAAGAACAGCCTTAGCGAAAGGCTTCTTGAAGGGAAAGGTGTAACTCTGTGAGATGAATTAACAGAACACAGAGCAGTTTCTCAGAAAGCTTCTTTCCAGTTTTGAACGGAAGATATTTCCTTTTTCACCTTAGCCCTCTATGTGCTTCAAAATATCCCTTTGCCAATTCCACAAGAACAGCCTTAGCGATAGGCTTCTTGAAGGGAAAGATGTAACACTGTGAGAAGAATTCAGAGAACACAGAGCAGTTTCTCAGAAATCTTCTTTCCAGTTTTGAACGGAAGATATTTCCTTTTTCACCATAGCCCTCTATGGGCTTCAAAATATCCCTTTGCCAATTCCACAAGAACAGCCTTAGCGAAAGGCTTCTTGAAGGGAAAGATATAACTCTGTGAGATGAATTCAGAGAACACAGAGCAGTTTCTCAGAAAGCTTCTTTCTAGTTTTGAACGGAAGATATTTCCTTTTTCACCATAGCCCTCTATGGGCTTCCAAATATCCCTTTGCCAATTCCACAAGAACAGCCTTAGCGAAAGGCTTCTTGAAGGGAAAGATGTAACTCTGTGAGATGTACTAACAGAACACAGAACAGTTTCTCAGAAAGCTTCTTTCCAGTTTTGAACGGAGGATATTTCCTTTTTCACCATAGCCCACTATGGGCTTCCAAATATCCCTTTGCCAATTCCACAAGAACAGCCTTAGCTTAAGGCTTCTTGAAGGGAAAGATGTAACTCTGTGAGATGAATTAACAAAACACAGAACAGTTACTCAGAAAGCTTCTTTCCAGTTTTGAACGGAAGATATTTCTTTTTTCACCATAGCCCTCTAGGGGCTTCCAAATATCCCTTTGCCAATTCCACAAGAACAGCCTTAGCGAAAGGCTTCTTGAAGGGAAAGATGTAACTCTGTGAGATGAATTAACAGAACACACAGCAGTTTCTCAGAAAGCGTCTTTCCAGTTTTGAACGGAAGATATTTCCTTTTTCACCATAGCCCTCTATGGGCTTCCAAATATCCTTTGCCAATTCCACAAGAACAGCCTTAGCGAAAGGCTTCTTGAAGGGAAAGATGTAACTCTGTGAGATGAATTAACAGAACAAAGAGCAGTTTCTCAGAAAGCTTCTTTCTAGTTTTGAACGGAAAATATTTCCTTTTTCACCATAGCCCTCTATGGGCTTCCAAATATCCCTTTGCCAATTCCACAAGAACAGCCTTAGCGAAAGGCTTCTTGAAGGGAAAGATGTAACTCTGTGAGATGAATTAACAGAACACAGAGCAGTTTCTCAGAAAGCTTCTTTCCAGTTTTAAACGGAAGATATTTCCTTTTTAACCATACCCCTCTATGGGCTTCCAAATATCCCTTTGCCTATTCCACAAGAACTGCCTTAGCGAAAGGTTTCTTGAAGGGAAAGATGTAACACTGTGAGATGAATTAACAGAACACAGAGCAGTTTCTCAGAAAGCTTCTTTCCAGTTTTAAACTGAAGATATTTCCTTTTTAACCATAACCCCCTAAGGGCTTCCAAATATCCCTTTGCTAATTCCACAAGAACGGCCATAGCGAAAGGCTTCTTGAAGGGAAAGATGTAACTCTGTGAGATGAATTAAGAGAACACCTAGCAGTTTCTCAAAAAGCTTCTTTCCAGTTTTGAACGGAAGATATTTCCTTTTCCACCATAGCCCTCTATGGGCTTCCAAATATCTCTTTCCCAGTTCCACAAGAACAGCCTTAGCGAAAGGCTTCTTGAAGGGAAAGATGTAACTCTGTGAGATAAACTAACAGAACACAGAGCAGTTTCTCAGAAAGCTTCTTTCCAGTTTTCAACGGAAGGTATTTCCTTTTTCAACAGAGCCCTCTATGGGCTTCCAAATATCCCTTTGCCAATTCCAGAAGAACAGCCTTGGCGAAAGGCTTCTTGAAGGGAAAGATGTAACTCTGTGAGATGAACTAACAGATCACAGAGCAGTTTCTCAGAAAGCTTCTTTCCAGTTTTGAACGGAACATATTTCCTTTTTCACCATAGCCCTCTATGGGCTTCCAAATATCCCTTTGCCAGTTCTAGAAGAACAGCATTAGCGAAAAGCTTCTTTAAGGGAAAGTTGTACCTCTGTGAGATGAATTAACAGAACACAGAGCAGTTTCTCAGAAAGCTTCTTTCCAGTTTTGAACGGAAGATATTTCCTTTTTCACCATAGCCCTCTAAGGGCTTCCAAATATCCTTTTGCCAATACCACAAGAACAGCCTTAGCGAAAGGCTTCTTGAAGGGAAAGATGAAACTCTGTGAGATGAATTAACAGAACACAGAGCAGTTTCTCAGAAGCTTCTTTCCAGTTTTGAACAGAAGATATTTCCTTTTTCACCATAGCCCTCTATGGGCTTCCAAATATCCCTTTGCCAATTCCACAAGAAGAGACTTAGCGAAAGGCTTCTTGAAGGGAAAGATGTAACTCTGTGAGATGAATTAACAGAACACAGAGCAGTTTCTCAGAAACCTTCTTTCCAGTTTTGAACGGAAGATATTTCCTTTTTCACCATAGCCCTCTATGGGCTTCCAAATATCTCTTTGCCAATTCCACAAGAACAGCCTTAGCGAAAGGCTTCTTGAACTGAAAGATGTAACTCTGTGAGATGAATTAACAGAACACAGAGCAGTTTCTCAGAAAGCTTCTTTGCAGTTTTGAACGGAAGATATTTCCTTTTTCACCATTGCCCTCTATGGGCTTCCAAATATCCCTTTGCCAATTCCACAAGAACAGCCTTAGCGAAAGGCTACTTGAAGGGAAAGATGTAACTCTGTGAGATGAATTAAGAGAACACAGAGCAGTTTCTCAGAAAGCTTCTTTCCAGTTTTGAACGGAAGATATTTCCTTTTTCACCATAGCCCTCTACGGGCTTCCAAATATCCCTTTGCCAATTACAGAAGAACAGCCTTAGCGAAAGGCTTCTTGAAGGGAAAGATGTAACTCTGTGAGATGAATTAACAGAACACAGAGCAGTTTCTCAGAAAGCTTCTTTCCAGTTTTAAACGGAAGATATTTCCTTTTTCACCATAGCCCACTATGGGCTTCCAAATATCCCTTTGCCAATTCCACAAGAACAGCCTTAGCTTAAGGCTTCTTGAAGGGAAAGATGTAACTCTGTGAGATGAATTAACAGAACACAGAACAGTTACTCAGAAAGCTTCTTTCCAGTTTTGAACGGAAGATATTTCTTTTTTCACCATAGCCCTCTAGGGGCTTCCAAATATCCCTTTGCCAATTCCACAAGAACAGCCTTAGCGAAAGGCTTCTTGAAGGGAAAGATGTAACTCTGTGAGATGAATTAACAGAACACACAGCAGTTTCTCAGAAAGCGTCTTTCCAGTTTTGAACGGAAGATATTTCCTTTTTCACCATAGCCCTCTATGGGCTTCCAAATATCCTTTGCCAATTCCACAAGAACAGCCTTAGCGAAAGGCTTCTTGAAGGGAAAGATGTAACTCTGTGAGATGAATTAACAGAACAAAGAGCAGTTTCTCAGAAAGCTTCTTTCTAGTTTTGAACGGAAAATATTTCCTTTTTCACCGTAGCCCTCTATGGGCTTCCAAATATCCCTTTGCCAATTCCACAAGAACAGCCTTAGCGAAAGGCTTCTTGAAGGGAAAGATGTAACTCTGTGAGATTAATTAACAGAACACAGAGCAGTTTCTCAGAAAGCTTCTTTCCAGTTTTAAACGGAAGATATTTCCTTTTTAACCATACCCCTCTATGGGCTTCCAAATATCCCTTTGCCTATTCCACAAGAACTGCCTTAGCGAAAGGTTTCTTGAAGGGAAAGATGTAACACTGTGAGATGAATTAACAGAACACAGAGCAGTTTCTCAGAAAGCTTCTTTCCAGTTTTAAACGGAAGATATTTCCTTTTTAACCATAACCCCCTAAGTGCTTCCAAATATCCCTTTGCTAATTCCACAAGAACGGCCATAGCGAAAGGCTTCTTGAAGGGAAAGATGTAACTCTGTGAGATGAATTAAGAGAACACCTAGCAGTTTCTCAAAAAGCTTCTTTCCAGTTTTGAACGGAAGGTATTTCCTTTTCCACCATAGCCCTCTATGGGCTTCCAAATATCTCTTTCCCAGTTCCACAAGAACAGCCTTAGCGAAAGGCTTCTTGAAGGGAAAGATGTAACTCTGTGAGATAAACTAACAGAACACAGAGCAGTTTCTCAGAAAGCTTCTTTCCAGTTTTCAACGGAAGGTATTTCCTTTTTCACCAGAGCCCTCTATGGGCTTCCAAATATCCCTTTGCCAATTCCAGAAGAACAGCCTTGGCGAAAGGCTTCTTGAAGGGAAAGATGTAACTCTGTGAGATGAACTAACAGATCACAGAGCAGTTTCTCAGAAAGCTTCTTTCCAGTTTTGAACGGAAGATATTTCCTTTTTCACCATAGCCCTCTACGGGCTTCCAAATATCCCTTTGCCAATTACAGAAGAACAGCCTTAGCGAAAGGCTTCTTGAAGGGAAAGATGTAACTCTGTGAGATGAATTAACAGAACACAGAGCAGTTTCTCAGAAAGCTTCTTACCAGTTTTGATCGGAAGATTTTTCCTTTTTCACCTTAGCACTCTATGGGCTTCCAAATATCCCTTTACCATTTCCACCAGAACAGCCTTAGCGACAGGCTTATTGAAGGGAAAGATGTAACTCTGTGAGATGAATTAACAGAACACAGAGCAGTTTCTCAGAAATCTTCTTTCCAGTTTTGAACGGAAGATATTTCCTTTTTCACTGTAGCCCTCTATGGGCTTCCAAATATCCCTTTGCCAATTCCACAAGAACAGCTTTAGCGAAAGGCTTCTTGAAGATAAAGATGTATCTCTGTGAGATGAATTTACAGAACACAGAGCAGTTTCTCAGAAAGCGTCTTTCCAGTTTTGAACGGAAGATATTTCCTTTTTCACCATACCCCTCTTTGGGCTTCCAAATATCCCTTTGCCAATTCCACAAGAACTGCCTTAGCGAAAGGTTTGTTGACGAGAAAGATGTAACTCTGTGAGATGAATTAACAGAACACAGAGCAGTTTCTCAGAAAGCTTCTTTCCAGTTTTAAACGGAAGATATTTCCTTTTTAACCATAGCCCTCTAAGGGCTTCCAAATATCCCTTTGCTAATTCCACAAGAACAGCCTTAGCGAAAGGCTTCTTGAAGGGAAAGATGAAACTCTGTGAGATGAATTAACAGAACACAGAGCAGTTTCTCAGAAGCTTCTTTCCAGTTTTGAACAGAAGATATTTCCTTTTTCACCGTAGCCCTCTATGGGCTTCCAAATATCCCTTTGCCAATTCCACAAGAACAGACTTAGCGAAAGCCTTCTTGAAGGGAAAGATGTAACTCTGTGAGATGAATTAACAGAACACAGAGCAGTTTCTCAGAAAGCTTCTTTCCAGTTTTGATCGGAAGATATTTCCTTTTTCACCCTAGCCCTCAATGGGCTTCCAAATGTCCCTTTGCCAATTCCACAAGAACAGCCTTAGCGAAAGGTTTCTTGGAGGGAAAGAAGTAACTCTGTGAGATGAATTTACAGAACACAGAGCAGTTTCTCAGAAAGCTTCTTTCCAGTTTTAAATGGAAGATATTTCCTTTTTAACCATACCCCTCTATGGGCTTCCAAATATCCCTTTGCCAATTCCACAAGAACTGCCTTAGCGAAAGGTTTCTTGAAGGGAAAGATGTAACTCTGTGAGATGAATTAACAGAACACAGAGCAGTTTCTCAGAAAGCTTCTTTCCAGTTTTAAACGGAAGATATTTCCTTTTTAACCATAGCCCTCAAAGGGCTTCCAAATGTCCCTTTGCCAATTCCACAAGGACAGACTTAGCGAAAGGCTTCTTGAAGGGAAAGATGTAACTCTGTGAGATGAATTAACAGAACACAGAGCAGTTTCTCAGAAACCTTCTTTCCAGTTTTAAACGGAAGATATTTCCTTTTTCACCATAGCCCTCTATGGGCTTCCAAATATCTCTTTGCCAATTCCACAAGAACAGCCTTAGCGAAAGGCTTCTTGAACTGAAAGATGTAACTCTGTGAGATGAATTAACAGAACACAGAGCAGTTTCTCAGAAAGCTTCTTTGCAGTTTTGAACGGAAGCTATTTCCTTTTTCACCATTGCCCTCTATGGGCTTCCAAATATCCCTTTGCCAATTCCACAAGAACAGCCTTAGCGAAAGGCTTCTTGAAGGGAAAGATGTAACTCTGTGAGATGAATTAACAGAACACAGAGCAGTTTCTCAGAAAGCTTCTTTCCAGTTTTGAACGGAAGATATTTCCTTTTTCACCATACCTCTCTATGGGCTTCCAAATATCCCTTTGCCGATTCCACAAGAACAGCCTTAGCGAAAGGCTTCTTGAAGGAAAAGATGTAACACTGTGAGATGAATTAACAGAACAGAGAGCTGTTGCTCGGAAAGCTTCTTTCCAGTTTTGATCGGAAGATATTTATTTTTCACCATAGCCCTCTATGGGCTTCCCAATATCCCTTTGCCAATTCCACAAGAGCAGCGTTAGCGAAAGGCTTCTTGAAGGGAAAGATGTATCTCTGTGAGATGAATTAACAGAACACAGAGCAGTTTCTCAGAAAGCTTCTTTCCAGTTTTGAACGGAAGATATTTCCTTTTCCACCATAGCCCTCTACGGGCTTCCAAATATCACTTTGCCAATTCCACAAAGACAGTCTTAGCGAAAGGCTTCTTGAAGGGAAAGATGTAACTCTGTGAGATGAATTAACAGAACACACAGCAGTTCCTCAGAAAGCCTCTTTCCAGTTTTGAACGGAAGGTATTTCCTTTTTCACCATACGCCTCTATGGGCTTCCAAATATCCCTTTGCCTATTCCACAAGAACAGCCTTAGCGAAAGGTTTCTTGGAGGGAAAGAAGTAACTCTGTGAGATGAATTTACAGAACACAGAGCAGTTTCTCAGAAAGCTTCTTTCCAGTTTTAAATGGAAGATATTTCCTTTTTAACCATACCCCTCTATGGGCTTCCAAATATCCCTTTGCCAATTCCACAAGAACTGCCTTAGCGAAAGGTTTCTTGAAGGGAAAGATGTAACTCTGTGAGATGAATTAACAGAACACAGAGCAGTTTCTCAGAAAGCTTCTTTCCAGTTTTAAACGGAAGATATTTCCTTTTTAACCATAGCCCTCAAAGGGCTTCCAAATGTCCCTTTGCCAATTCCACAAGGACAGACTTAGCGAAAGGCTTTTTGAAGGGAAAGATGTAACTCTGTGAGATGAATTAACAGAACACAGAGCAGTTTCTCAGAAAGCTTCTTTCCAGTTTTGAACGGAAGATATTTCCTTTTTCACCATAGCCCTCTATGGGCTTCCAAATATCTCTTTGCCAATTCCACAAGAACAGCCTTAGCGAAAGGCTTCTTGAACTGAAAGATGTAACTCTGTGAGATGAATTAACAGAACACAGAGCAGTTTCTCAGAAAGCTTCTTTGCAGTTTTGAACGGAAGATATTTCCTTTTTCACCATTGCCCTCTATGGGCTTCCAAATATCCCTTTGCCAATTCCACAAGAACAGCCTTAGCGAAAGGCTTCTTGAAGGGAAAGATGTAACTCTGTGAGATGAATAAACAGAACACAGAGCAGTTTCTCAGAAAGCTTCTTTCCAGTTTTGAACGGAAGATATTTCCTTTTTCACCATAGCCCTCTACGGGCTTCCAAATATCCCTTTGCCAATTACACAAGAACAGCCTTAGCGAAAGGCTTCTTGAAGGGAAAGATGTAACTCTGTGAGATGAATTAACAGAACACAGAGCAGTTTCTCAGAAAGCTTCTTTCCAGTTTTGAACGGAAGATATTTCCTTTTTCACCCAAGCCCTCTATGGGCTTCCAATTATCCCTTTGCAAATTCCACAAGAACAGCCTTAGCGAAAGGCTTCTTGAAGGGAAAGATGTAACTCTGTGAGATGAATTAACAGAACACAGAGCAGTTTCTCAGAAAGCTTCTTTCCAGTTTTGGACGGAAGATATTTCCTTTTTCACCATAGCCCTCTATGGGCTTCCAAATATCCCTTTGCCAATTCCACAAGAACAGCCTTAGCGAAAGGCTTCTTGAACGGAAATATGTAACTCTGTGAGATGAATTAACAGAACACAGAGCAGTTTCTCAGAAAGCTTCTTTCCAGTTTTGAACCGAAGATATTTCCTTTTTCCCCGTAGCCCTCTATGGGCTTCCAAATATCCCTTTGCCAATTCCACGAGAACAGCCTTAACGAAAGGCTTCTTTAAGGGAAAGATGTAACTCTGTGAGATGAATTAACAGAACACAGAGCAGTTTCTCAGAAAGCTTCTTTCCAGTTTTGAACGGAAGATATTTCCTTTTTCACCATACCTGTCTATGGGCTTCCAAATATCCCTTTGCCAATTCCACAAGAACAGCCTTAGCGAAAGGCTTCTTGAAGGAAAAGATGTAACACTGTGAGATGAATTAACAGAACAGAGAGCTGTTGCTCGGAAAGCTTCTTTCCAGTTTTGATCGGAAGATATTTATTTTTCACCATAGCCCTCTATGGGCTTCCCAATATCCCTTTGCCAATTCCACAAGAGCAGCGTTAGCGAAAGGCTTCTTGAAGGGAAAGATGTATCTCTGTGAGATGAATTAACAGAACACAGAGCAGTTTCTCAGAAAGATTCTTTCCAGTTTTGAACGGAAGATATTTCCTTTTCCACCATGGCCCTCTACGGGCTTCCAAATATCACTTTGCCAATTCCACAAAGACAGTCTTAACGAAAGGCTTCTTGAAGGGAAAGATGTAACTCTGTGAGATGAATTAACAGAACACACAGCAGTTCCTCAGAAAGCCTCTTTCTAGTTTTGAACGGAAGATATTTCCTTTTTCACCATACGCCTCTATGGGCTTCCAAATATCCCTTTGCCAATTCCAAAAGAACAGCCTTAGCGAAAGGTTTCTTGGAGGGAAAGAAGTAACTCTGTGAGATGAATTTACAGAACACAGAGGAGTTTCTCAGAAAGCTTCTTTCCAGTTTTAAACGGAAGATATTTCCTTTTTAACCATAGCCCTCAAAGGGCTTCCAAATATCCCTTTGCTAATTCCACAAGAACAGCCTTAGCGAAAGGCTTCTTGAAGGGAAAGATGTAACTCTGTGGGATGAATTAACAGAACACAGAGCAGTTTCTCAGAAAGCTTCTTTCCAGTTTTGATCGGAAGATTTTTCCTTTTTCACCTTAGCACTCTATGGGCTTCCAAATATCCCTTTACCAATTCCACCAGAACAGCCTTAGCGACAGGCTTATTGAAGGGAAAGATGTAACTCTGTGAGATGAATTAACAGAACACAGAGCAGTTTCTCAGAAAGCTTCTTTCCAGTTTTGAACGGAAGATATTTCCTTTTTCACCATAGCCCTCTGAGGGCTTCCAAATATCCCTTTGCCAATTCCACAAGAGCAGAATTAGAGAAAGGCTTCTTGAAGGGAAAGATGTAACTCTGTGAGATGAATTCAGAGAACACAGAGCAGTTTCTCAGAAAGCTTCTTTCCAGTTTTGAACGGAAGATATTTCCTTTTTCACCATAGCCCTCTATGGGCTTCCAAATATCCCTTTGCCAATTCCACAAGAACAGCCTTGGCGAAAGGCTTTTTGAAGGGAAAGATGTAACTCTGTGAGATGAATTAATAGAACACAGAGCACTTTCTCAGAGAGCTTCTTTCCAGTTTTGAACGGAAGATATTTCCTTTTTCACCATAGCCCTCTATGGGCTTCGTTATATCCCTTTGCCAATTCCACAAGAACAGCCTTAGCGAAAGGCTTCTTGAAGGGAAAGATGTAACTCTGTGAGTTGAATTAACAGAACACAGAGTAGTTTCTCAGAAAGCTTCTTTCCAGTTTTGAACGGAAGATATTTCCTTTTTCACCCCAGCCCTCTATGGGCTTCCAAATATCCCTTTGCCAATTCCACAAGAACACCCTTAGCGTAAGGCTTTTTGAAGGGAAAGATGTAGCTATGTGAGATGAATTAACAGAACACAGAGCAGTTTCTCAGAAAGCTTCTTTCCAGTTTTCAACGGAAGATATTTCCTTTTTCACCATAGCCCTCTATGTGCTTCCAAATATCCCTTTGCCAATTCCACAAGAACAGCCTTGGCGAAAGGCTTCTTGAAGGGAAAGATGTAACTCTGTGAGATGAATTCAGAGAACACATAGCAGTTTCTCAGAAAGCTTCTTTCTAGTTTTGAACGGAAGATATTTCCTTTTTCACCATAGCCCACTATGGGCTTCCAAATATCCCTTTGCCAATTCCACAAGAACAGCCTTAGCTTAAGGCTTCTTGAAGGGAAAGATGTAACTCTGTGAGATGAATTAACAGAACACAGAACAGTTACTCAGAAAGCTTCTTTCCAGTTTTGAACGGAAGATATTTCTTTTTTCACCATAGCCCTCTAGGGGCTTCCAAATATCCCTTTGCCAATTCCACAAGAACAGCCTTAGCGAAAGGCTTCTTGAAGGGAAAGATGTAACTCTGTGAGATGAATTAACAGAACACACAGCAGTTTCTCAGAAAGCGTCTTTCCAGTTTTGAACGGAAGATATTTCCTTTTTCACCATAGCCCTCTATGGGCTTCCAAATATCCTTTGCCAATTCCACAAGAACAGCCTTAGCGAAAGGCTTCTTGAAGGGAAAGATGTAACTCTGTGAGATGAATTAACAGAACAAAGAGCAGTTTCTCAGAAAGCTTCTTTCTAGTTTTGAACGGAAAATATTTCCTTTTTCACCATAGCCCTCTATGGGCTTCCAAATATCCCTTTGCCAATTCCACAAGAACAGCCTTAGCGAAAGGCTTCTTGAAGGGAAAGATGTAACTCTGTGAGATGAATTAACAGAACACAGAGCAGTTTCTCAGAAAGCTTCTTTCCAGTTTTAAACGGAAGATATTTCCTTTTTAACCATACCCCTCTATGGGCTTCCAAATATCCCTTTGCCTATTCCACAAGAACTGCCTTAGCGAAAGGTTTCTTGAAGGGAAAGATGTAACACTGTGAGATGAATTAACAGAACACAGAGCAGTTTCTCAGAAAGCTTCTTTCCAGTTTTAAACGGAAGATATTTCCTTTTTAACCATAACCCCCTAAGGGCTTCCAAATATCCCTTTGCTAATTCCACAAGAACGGCCATAGCGAAAGGCTTCTTGAAGGGAAAGATGTAACTCTGTGAGATGAATTAAGAGAACACCTAGCAGTTTCTCAAAAAGCTTCTTTCCAGTTTTGAACGGAAGATATTTCCTTTTCCACCATAGCCCTCTATGGGCTTCCAAATATCTCTTTCCCAGTTCCACAAGAACAGCCTTAGCGAAAGGCTTCTTGAAGGGAAAGATGTAACTCTGTGAGATAAACTAACAGAACACAGAGCAGTTTCTCAGAAAGCTTCTTTCCAGTTTTCAACGGAAGGTATTTCCTTTTTCACCAGAGCCCTCTATGGGTTTCCAAATATCCCTTTGCCAATTCCAGAAGAACAGCCTTGGCGAAAGGCTTCTTGAAGGGAAAGATGTAACTCTGTGAGATGAACTAACAGATCACAGAGCAGTTTCTCAGAAAGCTTCTTTCCAGTTTTGAACGGAATATATTTCCTTTTTCACCATAGCCCTCTATGGGCTTCCAAATATCCCTTTGCCAATTCTAGAAGAACAGCATTAGCGAAAAGCTTCTTTAAGGGAAAGTTGTACCTCTGTGAGATGAATTAACAGAACACAGAGCAGTTTCTCAGAAAGCTTCTTTCCAGTTTTGAACGGAAGATATTTCCTTTTTCACCATAGCCCTCTAAGGGCTTCCAATATCCTTTTGCCAATACCACAAGAACAGCCTTAGCGAAAGGCTTCTTGAAGGGAAAGATGAAACTCTGTGAGATGAATTAACAGAACACAGAGCAGTTTCTCAGAAGCTTCTTTCCAGTTTTGAACAGAAGATATTTCCTTTTTCACCATAGCCCTCTATGGGCTTCCAAATATCCCTTTGCCAATTCCACAAGAACAGACTTAGCGAAAGGCTTCTTGAAGGGAAAGATGTAACTCTGTGAGATGAATTAACAGAACAGAGAGCAGTTTCTCAGAAACCTTCTTTCCAGTTTTGAACGGAAGATATTTCCTTTTTCACCATAGCCCTCTATGGGCTTCCAAATATCTCTTTGCCAATTCCACAAGAACAGCCTTAGCGAAAGGCTTCTTGAACTGAAGGATGTAACTCTGTGAGATGAATTAACAGAACACAGAGCAGTTTCTCAGAAAGCTTCTTTGCAGTTTTGAACGGAAGATATTTCCTTTTTCACCATTGCCCTCTCTGGGCTTCCAAATATCCCTTTGCCAATTCCACAAGAACAGCCTTAGCGAAAGGCTACTTGAAGGGAAAGATGTAACTCTGTGAGATGAATTAACAGAACACAGAGCAGTTTCTCAGAAAGCTTCTTTCCAGTTTTGAACGGAAGATATTTCCTTTTTCACCATAGCCCTCTACGGGCTTCCAAATATCCCTTTGCCAATTACAGAAGAACAGCCTTAGCGAAAGGCTTCTTGAAGGGAAAGATGTAACTCTGTGAGATGAATTAACAGAACACAGAGCAGTTTCTCAGAAAGCTTCTTTCCAGTTTTAAACGGAAGATATTTCCTTTTTCACCATAGCCCTCTAAGGGCTTCCAAATATCCCTTTGCCAATTCCACAAGAACAGACTTAGCGAAAGGCTTCTTGAAGAAAAGATGTAACTCTGTGAGATGAATTAACAGAACGAAGAGCAATTTCTCAGAAAGCTTCTTCCCAGTTTTGAACGGAAGATATTTCCCCTTTCACCATAGCCCTCTATGGGCTTCCAAATATCCCTTTGCCAATTCCACAAGAACAGCCTTAGCGAAAGGCTTCTTGAAGGGAAAGATGTAACTCTGTGAGATGAACTAAAAGAACACAGAGCAGTTTCTCAGAAAGCTTCTTTCCAGTTTTGAACGGAAGATATTTCCTTTTTCACCATAGCCCTCTGAGGGCTTCCAAATATCCCTTTGCCAATTCCACAAGAGCAGAATTAGAGAAAGGCTTCTTGAAGGGAAAGATGTAACTCTGTGAGATGAATTCAGAGAACACAGAGCAGTTTCTCAGAAAGCTTCTTTCCAGTTTTGAACGGAAGATATTTCCTTTTTCACCATAGCCCTCTATGGGCTTCCAAATATCCCTTTGCCAATTCCACAAGAACAGCCTTAGCTAAAGGCTTCTTGAAGGAAAAGATGTAACTCTCTGAGAAGAATTCAGAGAACACAGGGCAGTTTCTCAGAAAGCTTCTTTCAAGTTTTGAACGGAAGATATTTCCTTTTTCACCATAGCCCTCTATGGGCTTCCAAATATCCCTTTGCCAATTCCACAAGAACAGCCTTGGCGAAAGGCTTCTTGAAGGGAAAGATGTAACGCTGTGAGATGAATTCAGAGAACACAGAGCAGTTTCTCAGAAACCTTCTTTCCAGTTTTGAACGGAAGATATATCCTTTTTCAGCATAGCCCTCTATGGGCTTCCAAATATCCCTTTGCCAGTTCCACAAGAACAGTCTTAGCGAAAGGCTTCTTGAAGGGAAAGATGTAACGCTGTGAGATGTATTCAGAGAACACAGAGCAGTTTCTCAGAAAGCTTCTTTCCAGTTTTGAACGGAAGATATTTCCTTTTCCACCATAGCCCTCTACGGGCTTCCAAATATCACTTTGCCAATTCCACAAAGACAGTCTTAGCGAAAGGCTTCTTGAAGGGAAAGATGTAACTCTGTGAGATGAATTAACAGAACACACAGCAGTTCCTCAGAAAGCCTCTTACCAGTTTTGAACGGAAGGTATTTCCTTTTTCACCATACGCCTCTATGGGCTTCCAAATATCCCTTTGCCAATTCCACAAGAACAGCCTTAGGGAAAGGTTTCTTGGAGGGAAAGAAGTAACTCTGTGAGATGAATTTACAGAACACAGAGCAGTTTCTCAGAAAGCTTCTTTCCAGTTTTAAATGGAAGATATTTCCTTTTTAACCATACCCCTCTATGGGCTTCCAAATATCCCTTTGCCAATTCCACAAGAACTGCCTTAGCGAAAGGTTTCTTGAAGGGAAAGATGTAACTCTGTGAGATGAATTAACAGAACACAGAGCAGTTTCTCAGAAAGCTTCTTTCCAGTTTTAAACGGAAGATATTTCCTTTTTAACCATAGCCCTCAAAGGGCTTCCAAATGTCCCTTTGCCAATTCCACAAGGACAGACTTAGCGAAAGGCTTCTTGAAGGGAAAGATGTAACTCTGTGAGATGAATTAACAGAACACAGAGCAGTTTCTCAGAAACCTTCTTTCCAGTTTTGAACGGAAGATATTTCCTTTTTCACCATAGCCCTCTATGGGCTTCCAAATATCTCTTTGCCAATTCCACAAGAACAGCCTTAGCGAAAGGCTTCTTGAACTGAAACATGTAACTCTGTGAGATGAATTAACAGAACACAGAGCAGTTTCTCAGAAAGCTTCTTTGCAGTTTTGAACGGAAGATATTTCCTTTTTCACCATTGCCCTCTATGGGCTTCCAAATATCCCTTTGCCAATTCCACAAGAACAGCCTTAGCGAAAGGCTTCTTGAAGGGAAAGATGTAACTCTGTGAGATGAATAAACAGAACACAGAGCAGTTTCTCAGAAAGCTTCTTTCCAGTTTTGAACGGAAGATATTTCCTTTTTCACCATAGCCCTCTACGGGCTTCCAAATATCCCTTTGCCAATTACACAAGAACAGACTTAGCGAAAGGCTTCTTGAAGGGAAAGATGTAACTCTGTGAGATGAATTAACAGAACACAGAGCAGTTTCTCAGAAAGCTTCTTTCCAGTTTTGAACGGAAGATATTTCCTTTTTCACCCAAGCCCTCTATGGGCTTCCAATTATCCCTTTGCAAATTCCACAAGAACAGCCTTAGCGAAAGGCTTCTTGAAGGGAAAGATGTAACTCTGTGAGATGAATTAACAGAACACAGAGCAGTTTCTCAGAAAGCTTCTTTCCAGTTTTGGACGGAAGATATTTCCTTTTTCACCATAGCCCTCTATGGGCTTCCAAATATCCCTTTGCCAATTCCACAAGAACAGCCTTAGCGAAAGGCTTCTTGAACGGAAATATGTAACTCTGTGAGATGAATTAACAGAACACAGAGCAGTTTCTCAGAAAGCTTCTTTCCAGTTTTGAACCGAAGATATTTCCTTTTTCACCGTAGCCCTCTATGGGCTTCCAAATATCCCTTTGCCAATTCCACGAGAACAGCCTTAACGAAAGGCTTCTTGAAGGGAAAGATGTAACTCTGTGAGATGAATTAACAGAACACAGAGCAGTTTCTCAGAAAGCTTCTTTCCAGTTTTGAACGGAAGATATTTCCTTTTTCACCATACCTGTCTATGGGCTTCCAAATATCCCTTTGCCAATTCCACAAGAACAGCCTTAGCGAAAGGCTTCTTGAAGGAAAAGATGTAACACTGTGAGATGAATTAACAGAACAGAGAGCTGTTGCTCGGAAAGCTTCTTTCCAGTTTTGATCGGAAGATATTTATTTTTCACCATAGCCCTCTATGGGCTTCCCAATATCCCTTTGCCAATTCCACAAGAGCAGCGTTAGCGAAAGGCTTCTTGAAGGGAAAGATGTATCTCTGTGAGATGAATTAACAGAACACAGAGCAGTTTCTCAGAAAGCTTCTTTCCAGTTTTGAACGGAAGATATTTCCTTTTCCACCATGGCCCTCTACGGGCTTCCAAATATCACTTTGCCAATTCCACAAAGACAGTCTTAGCGAAAGGCTTCTTGAAGGGAAAGATGTAACTCTGTGAGATGAATTAACAGAACACACAGCAGTTCCTCAGAAAGCCTCTTTCTAGTTTTGAACGGAAGATATTTCCTTTTTCACCATACGCCTCTATGGGCTTCCAAATATCCCTTTGCCAATTCCAAAAGAACAGCCTTAGCGAAAGGTTTCTTGGAGGGAAAGAAGTAACTCTGTGAGATGAATTTACAGAACACAGAGGAGTTTCTCAGAAAGCTTCTTTCCAGTTTTAAACGGAAGATATTTCCTTTTTAACCATAGCCCTCAAAGGGCTTCCAAATATCCCTTTGCTAATTCCACAAGAACAGCCTTAGCGAAAGGCTTCTTGAAGGGAAAGATGTAACTCTGTGGGATGAATTAACAGAACACAGAGCAGTTTCTCAGAAAGCTTCTTTCCAGTTTTGATCGGAAGATTTTTCCTTTTTCACCTTAGCACTCTATGGGCTTCCAAATATCCCTTTACCAATTCCACCAGAACAGCCTTAGCGACAGGCTTATTGAAGGGAAAGATGTAACTCTGTGAGGTGAATTAAGAGAACACAGAGCAGTTTCTCAGAAACCTTCTTTCCAGTTTTGAACGGAAGATATTTCCTTTTTCACCATAGCCCTCTATGGGCTTCCAAATATCTCTTTGCCAATTCCACAAGAACAGCCTTAGCGAAAGGCTTCTTGAACTGAAAGATGTAACTCTGTGAGATGAATTAACAGAACACAGAGCAGTTTCTCAGAAAGCTTCTTTGCAGTTTTGAACGGAAGATATTTCATTTTTCACCATTGCCCTCTATGGGCTTCCAAATATCCCTTTGCCAATTCCACAAGAACAGCCTTAGCGAAAGGCTACTTGAAGGGAAAGATGTAACTCTGTGAGATGAATTAACAGAACACAGAGCAGTTTCTCAGAAAGCTTCTTTCCAGTTTTGAACGGAAGATATTTCCTTTTTCACCATAGCCCTCTACGGGCTTCCAAATATCCCTTTGCCAATTACAGAAGAACAGCCTTAGCGAAAGGCTTCTTGAAGGGAAAGATGTAACTCTGTGAGATGAATTAACAGAACACAGAGCAGTTTCTCAGAAAGCTTCTTTCCAGTTTTAAACGTAAGATATTTCCTTTTTCACCATAGCCCTCTATGGGCTTCCAAATATCCCTTTGCCAATTCCACAAGAACAGACTTAGCGAAAGGCTTCTTGAAGAAAAGATGTAACTCTGTGAGATGAATTAACAGAACGAAGAGCAATTTCTCAGAAAGCTTCTTCCCAGTTTTGAACGGAAGATATTTCCCTTTTCACCATAGCCCTCTATGGGCTTCCAAATATCCCTTTGCCAATTCCACAAGAACAGCCTTAGCGAAAGGCTTCTTGAAGGGAAAGATGTAACTCTGTGAGATGAACTAAAAGAACACAGAGCAGTTTCTCAGAAAGCTTCTTTCCAGTTTTGAACGGAAGATATTTCCTTTTTCACCATAGCCCTCTGAGGGCTTCCAAATATCCCTTTGCCAATTCCACAAGAGCAGAATTAGAGAAAGGCTTCTTGAAGGGAAAGATGTAACTCTGTGAGATGAATTCAGAGAACACAGAGCAGTTTCTCAGAAAGCTTCTTTCCAGTTTTGAACGGAAGATATTTCCTTTTTCACCATAGCCCTCTATGGGCTTCCAAATATCCCTTTGCCAATTCCACAAGAACAGCCTTGGCGAAAGGCTTTTTGAAGGGAAAGATGTAACTCTGTGAGATGAATTAATAGAACACAGAGCACTTTTTCAGAGAGCTTCTTTCCAGTTTTGAACGGAAGATATTTCCTTTTTCACCATAGCCCTCTATGGGCTTCGTTATATCCCTTTGCCAATTCCACAAGAACAGCCTTAGCGAAAGGCTTCTTGAAGGGAAAGATGTAACTCTGTGAGTTGAATTAACAGAACACAGAGTAGTTTCTCAGAAAGCTTCTTTCCAGTTTTGAACGGAAGATATTTCCTTTTTCACCCCAGCCCTCTATGGGCTTCCAAATATCCCTTTGCCAATTCCACAAGAACACCCTTAGCGTAAGGCTTTTTGAAGGGAAAGATGTAGCTATGTGAGATGAATTAACAGAACACAGAGCAGTTTCTCAGAAAGCTTCTTTCCAGTTTTCAACGGAAGATATTTCCTTTTTCACCATAGCCCTCTATGTGCTTCCAAATATCCCTTTGCCAATTCCACAAGAACAGCCTTGGCGAAAGGCTTCTTGAAGGGAAAGATGTAACTCTGTGAGATGAACTAACAGAACGCAGAGCAGTTTCTCAGAAAGCTTCTTTCCAGTTTTGAACGGAAGATATTTCCTTTTTCACCATAGCCCTCTATGGGCTTCCAAATATCCCTTTGCCAATTACACAAGAACAGCCTTAGCGAAAGGCTTCTTGAAGGGAAAGGTGTAACTCTGTGAGATGAATTAACAGAACACAGAGCAGTTTCTCAGAAAGTTTCTTTCCAGTTTTGAACGGAAGATATTTCCTTTTTCACCTTAGCCCTCTATGTGCTTCAAAATATCCCTTTGCCAATTCCACAAGAACAGCCTTAGCGATAGGCTTCTTGAAGGGAAAGATGTAACTCTGTGAGAAGAATTCAGAGAACACAGAGCAGTTTCTCAGAAATCTTCTTTCCAGTTTTGAACGGAAGATATTTCCTTTTTCACCATAGCCCTCTATGGGCTTCAAAATATCCCTTTGCCAATTCCACAAGAACAGCCTTAGCGAAAGGCTTCTTGAAGGGAAAGATATAACTCTGTGGGATGAATTCAGAGAACACAGAGCAGTTTCTCAGAAAGCTTCTTTCTAGTTTTGAACGGAAGATATTTCCTTTTTCACCATAGCCCTCTATGGGCTTCCAAATATCCCTTTGCCAATTCCACAAGAACAGCCTTAGCGAAAGGCTTCTTGAAGGGAAAGATGTAACTCTGTGAGATGTACTAACAGAACACAGAACAGTTTCTCAGAAAGCTTCTTTCCAGTTTTGAACGGAGGATATTTCCTTTTTCACCATAGCCCACTATGGGCTTCCAAATATCCCTTTGCCAATTCCACAAGAACAGCCTTAGCTTAAGGCTTCTTGAAGGGAAAGATGTAACTCTGTGAGATGAATTAACAAAACACAGAACAGTTACTCAGAAAGCTTCTTTCCAGTTTTGAACGGAAGATATTTCTTTTTTCACCATAGCCCTCTAGGGGCTTCCAAATATCCCTTTGCCAATTCCACAAGAACAGCCTTAGCGAAAGGCTTCTTGAAGGGAAAGATGTAACTCTGTGAGATGAATTAACAGAACACACAGCAGTTTCTCAGAAAGCGTCTTTCCAGTTTTGAACGGAAGATATTTCCTTTTTCACCATAGCCCTCTATGGGCTTCCAAATATCCTTTGCCAATTCCACAAGAACAGCCTTAGCGAAAGGCTTCTTGAAGGGAAAGATGTAACTCTGTGAGATGAATTAACAGAACAAAGAGCAGTTTCTCAGAAAGCTTCTTTCTAGTTTTGAACGGAAAATATTTCCTTTTTCACCATAGCCCTCTATGGGCTTCCAAATATCCCTTTGCCAATTCCACAAGAACAGCCTTAGCGAAAGGCTTCTTGAAGGGAAAGATGTAACTCTGTGAGATGAATTAACAGAACACAGAGCAGTTTCTCAGAAAGCTTCTTTCCAGTTTTAAACGGAAGATATTTCCTTTTTAACCATACCCCTCTATGGGCTTCCAAATATCCCTTTGCCTATTCCACAAGAACTGCCTTAGCGAAAGGTTTCTTGAAGGGAAAGATGTAACACTGTGAGATGAATTAACAGAACACAGAGCAGTTTCTCAGAAAGCTTCTTTCCAGTTTTAAACGGAAGATATTTCCTTTTTAACCATAACCCCCTAAGGGCTTCCAAATATCCCTTTGCTAATTCCACAAGAACGGCCATAGCGAAAGGCTTCTTGAAGGGAAAGATGTAACTCTGTGAGATGAATTAAGAGAACACCTAGCAGTTTCTCAAAAAGCTTCTTTCCAGTTTTGAACGGAAGATATTTCCTTTTCCACCATAGCCCTCTATGGGCTTCCAAATATCTCTTTCCCAGTTCCACAAGAACAGCCTTAGCGAAAGGCTTCTTGAAGGGAAAGATGTAACTCTGTGAGATAAACTAACAGAACACAGAGCAGTTTCTCAGAAAGTTTCTTTCCAGTTTTCAACGGAAGGTATTTCCTTTTTCAACAGAGCCCTCTATGGGCTTCCAAATATCCCTTTGCCAATTCCAGAAGAACAGCCTTGGCGAAAGGCTTCTTGAAGGGAAAGATGTAACTCTGTGAGATGAACTAACAGATCACAGAGCAGTTTCTCAGAAAGCTTCTTTCCAGTTTTGAACGGAAGATATTTCCTTTTTCACCCCAGCCCTCTATGGGCTTCCAAATATCCCTTTGCCAATTCCACAAGAACACCCTTAGCGTAAGGCTTTTTGAAGGGAAAGATGTAGCTATGTGAGATGAATTAACAGAACACAGAGCAGTTTCTCAGAAAGCTTCTTTCCAGTTTTCAACGGAAGATATTTCCTTTTTCACCATAGCCCTCTATGTGCTTCCAAATATCCCTTTGCCAATTCCACAAGAACAGCCTTGGCGAAAGGCTTCTTGAAGGGAAAGATGTAACTCTGTGAGATGAACTAACAGAACGCAGAGCAGTTTCTCAGAAAGCTTCTTTCCAGTTTTGAACGGAAGATATTTCCTTTTTCACCATAGCCCTCTATGGGCTTCCAAATATCCCTTTGCCAATTACACAAGAACAGCCTTAGCGAAAGGCTTCTTGAAGGGAAAGGTGTAACTCTGTGAGATGAATTAACAGAACACAGAGCAGTTTCTCAGAAAGTTTCTTTCCAGTTTTGAACGGAAGATATTTCCTTTTTCACCTTAGCCCTCTATGTGCTTCAAAATATCCCTTTGCCAATTCCACAAGAACAGCCTTAGCGATAGGCTTCTTGAAGGGAAAGATGTAACTCTGTGAGAAGAATTCAGAGAACACAGAGCAGTTTCTCAGAAATCTTCTTTCCAGTTTTGAACGGAAGATATTTCCTTTTTCACCATAGCCCTCTATGGGCTTCAAAATATCCCTTTGCCAATTCCACAAGAACAGCCTTAGCGAAAGGCTTCTTGAAGGGAAAGATATAACTCTGTGGGATGAATTCAGAGAACACAGAGCAGTTTCTCAGAAAGCTTCTTTCTAGTTTTGAACGGAAGATATTTCCTTTTTCACCATAGCCCTCTATGGGCTTCCAAATATCCCTTTGCCAATTCCACAAGAACAGCCTTAGCGAAAGGCTCCTTGAAGGGAAAGATGTAACTCTGTGAGATGTACTAACAGAACACAGAACAGTTTCTCAGAAAGCTTCTTTCCAGTTTTGAACGGAGGATATTTCCTTTTTCACCATAGCCCACTATGGGCTTCCAAATATCCCTTTGCCAATTCCACAAGAACAGCCTTAGCTTAAGGCTTCTTGAAGGGAAAGATGTAACTCTGTGAGATGAATTAACAAAACACAGAACAGTTACTCAGAAAGCTTCTTTCCAGTTTTGAACGGAAGATATTTCTTTTTTCACCATAGCCCTCTAGGGGCTTCCAAATATCCCTTTGCCAATTCCACAAGAACAGCCTTAGCGAAAGGCTTCTTGAAGGGAAAGATGTAACTCTGTGAGATGAATTAACAGAACACACAGCAGTTTCTCAGAAAGCGTCTTTCCAGTTTTGAACGGAAGATATTTCCTTTTTCACCATAGCCCTCTATGGGCTTCCAAATATCCTTTGCCAATTCCACAAGAACAGCCTTAGCGAAAGGCTTCTTGAAGGGAAAGATGTAACTCTGTGAGATGAATTAACAGAACAAAGAGCAGTTTCTCAGAAAGCTTCTTTCTAGTTTTGAACGGAAAATATTTCCTTTTTCACCATAGCCCTCTATGGGCTTCCAAATATCCCTTTGCCAATTCCACAAGAACAGCCTTAGCGAAAGGCTTCTTGAAGGGAAAGATGTAACTCTGTGAGATGAATTAACAGAACACAGAGCAGTTTCTCAGAAAGCTTCTTTCCAGTTTTAAACGGAAGATATTTCCTTTTTAACCATACCCCTCTATGGGCTTCCAAATATCCCTTTGCCTATTCCACAAGAACTGCCTTAGCGAAAGGTTTCTTGAAGGGAAAGATGTAACACTGTGAGATGAATTAACAGAACACAGAGCAGTTTCTCAGAAAGCTTCTTTCCAGTTTTAAACGGAAGATATTTCCTTTTTAACCATAACCCCCTAAGGGCTTCCAAATATCCCTTTGCTAATTCCACAAGAACGGCCATAGCGAAAGGCTTCTTGAAGGGAAAGATGTAACTCTGTGAGATGAATTAAGAGAACACCTAGCAGTTTCTCAAAAAGCTTCTTTCCAGTTTTGAACGGAAGATATTTCCTTTTCCACCATAGCCCTCTATGGGCTTCCAAATATCTCTTTCCCAGTTCCACAAGAACAGCCTTAGCGAAAGGCTTCTTGAAGGGAAAGATGTAACTCTGTGAGATAAACTAACAGAACACAGAGCAGTTTCTCAGAAAGCTTCTTTCCAGTTTTCAACGGAAGGTATTTCCTTTTTCAACAGAGCCCTCTATGGGCTTCCAAATATCCCTTTGCCAATTCCAGAAGAACAGCCTTAGCGAAAGGCTTCTTGAAGGGAAAGATGTAACTCTGTGGGATGAACTAACAGATCACAGAGCAGTTTCTCAGAAAGCTTCTTTCCAGTTTTGAACGGAAGATATTTCCTTTTTCACCATAGCCCTCTAAGGGCTTCCAAATATCCTTTTGCCAATACCACAAGAACAGCCTTAGCGAAAGGCTTCTTGAAGGGAAAGATGAAACTCTGTGAGATGAATTAACAGAACACAGAGCAGTTTCTCAGAAGCTTCTTTCCAGTTTTGAACAGAAGATATTTCCTTTTTCACCATAGCCCTCTATGGGCTTCCAAATATCCCTTTGCCAATTCCACAAGAAGAGACTTAGCGAAAGGCTTCTTGAAGGGAAAGATGTAACTCTGTGAGATGAATTAACAGAACACAGAGCAGTTTCTCAGAAACCTTCTTTCCAGTTTTGAACGGAAGATATTTCCTTTTTCACCATAGCCCTCTATGGGCTTCCAAATATCTCTTTGCCAATTCCACAAGAACAGCCTTAGCGAAAGGCTTCTTGAACTGAAAGATGTAACTCTGTGAGATGAATTAACAGAACACAGAGCAGTTTCTCAGAAAGCTTCTTTGCAGTTTTGAACGGAAGATATTTCCTTTTTCACCATTGCCCTCTATGGGCTTCCAAATATCCCTTTGCCAATTCCACAAGAACAGCCTTAGCGAAAGGCTACTTGAAGGGAAAGATGTAACTCTGTGAGATGAATTAACAGAACACAGAGCAGTTTCTCAGAAAGCTTCTTTCCAGTTTTGAACGGAAGATATTTCCTTTTTCACCATAGCCCTCTAAGGGCTTCCAAATATCCCTTTGCCAATTCCACAAGAACAGACTTAGCGAAAGGCTTCTTGAAGAAAAGATGTAACTCTGTGAGATGAATTAACAGAACGAAGAGCAATTTCTCAGAAAGCTTCTTCCCAGTTTTGAACGGAAGATATTTCCCTTTTCACCATAGCCCTCTATGGGCTTCCAAATATCCCTTTGCCAATTCCACAAGAACAGCCTTAGCGAAAGGCTTCTTGAAGGGAAAGATGTAACTCTGTGAGATGAACTAAAAGAACACAGAGCAGTTTCTCAGAAAGCTTCTTTCCAGTTTTGAACGGAAGATATTTCCTTTTTCACCATAGCCCTCTATGGGCTTCCAAATATCCCTTTGCCAATTCCACAAGAACAGCCTTAGCTAAAGGCTTCTTGAAGGAAAAGATGTAACTCTCTGAGAAGAATTCAGAGAACACAGGGCAGTTTCTCAGAAAGCTTCTTTCAAGTTTTGAACGGAAGATATTTCCTTTTTCACCATAGCCCTCTATGGGCTTCCAAATATCCCTTTGCCAATTCCACAAGAACAGCCTTGGCGAAAGGCTTCTTGAAGGGAAAGATGTAACGCTGTGAGATGAATTCAGAGAACACAGAGCAGTTTCTCAGAAACCTTCTTTCCAGTTTTGAACGGAAGATATATCCTTTTTCAGCATAGCCCTCTATGGGCTTCCAAATATCCCTTTGCCAGTTCCACAAGAACAGTCTTAGCGAAAGGCTTCTTGAAGGGAAAGATGTAACGCTGTGAGATGTATTCAGAGAACACAGAGCAGTTTCTCAGAAAGCTTCTTTCCAGTTTTGAACGGAAGATATTTCCTTTTCCACCATAGCCCTCTACGGGCTTCCAAATATCACTTTGCCAATTCCACAAAGACAGTCTTAGCGAAAGGCTTCTTGAAGGGAAAGATGTAACTCTGTGAGATGAATTAACAGAACACACAGCAGTTCCTCAGAAAGCCTCTTACCAGTTTTGAACGGAAGGTATTTCCTTTTTCACCATACGCCTCTATGGGCTTCCAAATATCCCTTTGCCAATTCCACAAGAACAGCCTTAGCGAAAGGTTTCTTGGAGGGAAAGAAGTAACTCTGTGAGATGAATTTACAGAACACAGAGCAGTTTCTCAGAAAGCTTCTTTCCAGTTTTAAATGGAAGATATTTCCTTTTTAACCATACCCCTCTATGGGATTCCAAATATCCCTTTGCCAATTCCACAAGAACTGCCTTAGCGAAAGGTTTCTTGAAGGGAAAGATGTAACTCTGTGAGATGAATTAACAGAACACAGAGCAGTTTCTCAGAAAGCTTCTTTCCAGTTTTAAACGGAAGATATTTCCTTTTTAACCATAGCCCTCTATGGGCTTCCAAATATCTCTTTGCCAATTCCACAAGAACAGCCTTAGCGAAAGGCTTCTTGAACTGAAAGATGTAACTCTGTGAGATGAATTAACAGAACACAGAGCAGTTTCTCAGAAAGCTTCTTTGCAGTTTTGAACGGAAGATATTTCCTTTTTCACCATTGCCCTCTATGGGCTTCCAAATATCCCTTTGCCAATTACACAAGAACAGACTTAGAGAAAGGCTTCTTGAAGGGAAAGATGTAACTCTGTGAGATGAATTAACAGAACACAGAGCAGTTTCTCAGAAAGCTTCTTTCCAGTTTTGAACGGAAGATATTTCCTTTTTCACCCAAGCCCTCTATGGGCTTCCAATTATCCCTTTGCAAATTCCACAAGAACAGCCTTAGCGAAAGGCTTCTTGAAGGGAAAGATGTAACTCTGTGAGATGAATTAACAGAACACAGAGCAGTTTCTCAGAAAGCTTCTTTCCAGTTTTGGACGGAAGATATTTCCTTTTTCACCATAGCCCTCTATGGGCTTCCAAATATCCCTTTGCCAATTCCACAAGAACAGCCTTAGCGAAAGGCTTCTTGAACGGAAATATGTAACTCTGTGAGATGAATTAACAGAACACAGAGCAGTTTCTCAGAAAGCTTCTTTCCAGTTTTGAACCGAAGATATTTCCTTTTTCACCGTAGCCCTCTATGGGCTTCCAAATATCCCTTTGCCAATTCCACGAGAACAGCCTTAACGAAAGGCTTCTTGAAGGGAAAGATGTAACTCTGTGAGATGAATTAACAGAACACAGAGCAGTTTCTCAGAAAGCTTCTTTCCAGTTTTGAACGGAAGATATTTCCTTTTTCACCATACCTGTCTATGGGCTTCCAAATATCCCTTTGCCAATTCCACAAGAACAGCCTTAGCGAAAGGCTTCTTGAAGGAAAAGATGTAACACTGTGAGATGAATTAACAGAACAGAGAGCTGTTGCTCGGAAAGCTTATTTCCAGTTTTGATCGGAAGATATATATTTTTCACCATAGCCCTCTATGGGCTTCCCAATATCCCTTTGCCAATTCCACAAGAGCAGCGTTAGCGAAAGGCTTCTTGAAGGGAAAGATGTATCTCTGTGAGATGAATTAACAGAACACAGAGCAGTTTCTCAGAAAGCTTCTTTCCAGTTTTGAACGGAAGATATTTCCTTTTCCACCATGGCCCTCTACGGGCTTCCAAATATCACTTTGCCAATTCCACAAAGACAGTCTTAGCGAAAGGCTTCTTGAAGGGAAAGATGTAACTCTGTGAGATGAATTAACAGAACACACAGCAGTTCCTCAGAAAGCCTCTTTCTAGTTTTGAACGGAAGATATTTCCTTTTTCACCATACGCCTCTATGGGCTTCCAAATATCCCTTTGCCAATTCCAAAAGAACAGCCTTAGCGAAAGGTTTCTTGGAGGGAAAGAAGTAACTCTGTGAGATGAATTTACAGAACACAGAGGAGTTTCTCAGAAAGCTTCTTTCCAGTTTTAAACGGAAGATATTTCCTTTTTAACCATAGCCCTCAGAGGGCTTCCAAATATCCCTTTGCTAATTCCACAAGAACAGCCTTAGCGAAAGGCTTCTTGAAGGGAAAGATGTAACTCTGTGGGATGAATTAACAGAACACAGAGCAGTTTCTCAGAAAGCTTCTTTCCAGTTTTGATCGGAAGATTTTTCCTTTTTCACCTTAGCACTCTATGGGCTTCCAAATATCCCTTTACCAATTCCACCAGAACAGCCTTAGCGACAGGCTTCTTGAAGGGAAAGATGTAACTCTGTGAGGTGAATTAACGGAACACAGAGCAGTTTCTCAGAAACCTTCTTTCCAGTTTTGAACGGAAGATATTTCCTTTTTCACCATAGCCCTCTATGGGCTTCCAAATATCTCTTTGCCAATTCCACAAGAACAGCCTTAGCGAAAGGCTTCTTGAACTGAAAGATGTAACTCTGTGAGATGAATTAACAGAACACAGAGCAGTTTCTCAGAAAGCTTCTTTGCAGTTTTGAACGGAAGATATTTCATTTTTCACCATTGCCCTCTATGGGCTTCCAAATATCCCTTTGCCAATTCCACAAGAACAGCCTTAGCGAAAGGCTACTTGAAGGGAAAGATGTAACTCTGTGAGATGAATTAACAGAACACAGAGCAGTTTCTCAGAAAGCTTCTTTCCAGTTTTGAACGGAAGATATTTCCTTTTTCACCATAGCCCTCTACGGGCTTCCAAATATCCCTTTGCCAATTACAGAAGAACAGCCTTAGCGAAAGGCTTCTTGAAGGGAAAGATGTAACTCTGTGAGATGAATTAACAGAACACAGAGCAGTTTCTCAGAAAGCTTCTTTCCAGTTTTAAACGTAAGATATTTCCTTTTTCACCATAGCCCTCTATGGGCTTCCAAATATCCCTTTGCCAATTCCACAAGAACAGACTTAGCGAAAGGCTTCTTGAAGAAAAGATGTAACTCTGTGAGATGAATTAACAGAACGAAGAGCAATTTCTCAGAAAGCTTCTTCCCAGTTTTGAACGGAAGATATTTCCCTTTTCACCATAGCCCTCTATGGGCTTCCAAATATCCCTTTGCCAATTCCACAAGAACAGCCTTAGCGAAAGGCTTCTTGAAGGGAAAGATGTAACTCTGTGAGATGAACTAAAAGAACACAGAGCAGTTTCTCAGAAAGCTTCTTTCCAGTTTTGAACGGAAGATATTTCCTTTTTCACCATAGCCCTCTGATGGCTTCCAAATATCCCTTTGCCAATTCCACAAGAGCAGAATTAGAGAAAGGCTTCTTGAAGGGAAAGATGTAACTCTGTGAGATGAATTCAGAGAACACAGAGCAGTTTCTCAGAAAGCTTCTTTCCAGTTTTGAACGGAAGATATTTCCTTTTTCACCATAGCCCTCTATGGGCTTCCAAATATCCCTTTGCCAATTCCACAAGAACAGCCTTGGCGAAAGGCTTTTTGAAGGGAAAGATGTAACTCTGTGAGATGAATTAATAGAACACAGAGCACTTTCTCAGAGAGCTTCTTTCCAGTTTTGAACGGAAGATATTTCCTTTTTCACCATAGCCCTCTATGGGCTTCGTTATATCCCTTTGCCAATTCCACAAGAACAGCCTTAGCGAAAGGCTTCTTGAAGGGAAAGATGTAACTCTGTGAGTTGAATTAACAGAACACAGAGTAGTTTCTCAGAAAGCTTCTTTCCAGTTTTGAACGGAAGATATTTCCTTTTTCACCCCAGCCCTCTATGGGCTTCCAAATATCCATTTGCCAATTCCACAAGAACACCCTTAGCGTAAGGCTTTTTGAAGGGAAAGATGTAGCTATATGAGATGAATTAACAGAACACAGAGCAGTTTCTCAGAAAGCTTCTTTCCAGTTTTCAACGGAAGATATTTCCTTTTTCACCATAGCCCTCTATGTGCTTCCAAATATCCCTTTGCCAATTCCACAAGAACAGCCTTGGCGAAAGGCTTCTTGAAGGGAAAGATGTAACTCTGTGAGATGAACTAACAGAACGCAGAGCAGTTTCTCAGAAAGCTTCTTTCCAGTTTTGAACGGAAGATATTTCCTTTTTCACCATAGCCCTCTATGGGCTTCCAAATATCCCTTTGCCAATTACACAAGAACAGCCTTAGCGAAAGGCTTCTTGAAGGGAAAGGTGTAACTCTGTGAGATGAATTAACAGAACACAGAGCAGTTTCTCAGAAAGCTTCTTCCCAGTTTTGAACGGAAGATATTTCCTTTTTCACCTTAGCCCTCTATGTGCTTCAAAATATCCCTTTGCCAATTCCACAAGAACAGCCTTAGCGATAGGCTTCTTGAAGGGAAAGATGTAACTCTGTGAGAAGAATTCAGAGAACACAGAGCAGTTTCTCAGAAATCTTCTTTCCAGTTTTGAACGGAAGATATTTCCTTTTTCACCATAGCCCTCTATGGGCTTCAAAATATCCCTTTGCCAATTCCACAAGAACAGCCTTAGCGAAAGGCTTCTTGAAGGGAAAGATATAACTCTGTGAGATGAATTCAGAGAACACAGAGCAGTTTCTCAGAAAGCTTCTTTCTAGTTTTGAACGGAAGATATTTCCTTTTTCACCATAGCCCTCTATGGGCTTCCAAATATCCCTTTGCCAATTCCACAAGAACAGCCTTAGCGAAAGGCTTCTTGAAGGGAAAGATGTAACTCTGTGAGATGTACTAACAGAACACAGAACAGTTTCTCAGAAAGCTTCTTTCCAGTTTTGAACGGAGGATATTTCCTTTTTCACCATAGCCCACTATGGGCTTCCAAATATCCCTTTGCCAATTCCACAAGAACAGCCTTAGCTTAAGGCTTCTTGAAGGGAAAGATGTAACTCTGTGAGATGAATTAACAAAACACAGAACAGTTACTCAGAAAGCTTCTTTCCAGTTTTGAACGGAAGATATTTCTTTTTTCACCATAGCCCTCTAGGGGCTTCCAAATATCCCTTTGCCAATTCCACAAGAACAGCCTTAGCGAAAGGCTTCTTGAAGGGAAAGATGTAACTCTGTGAGATGAATTAACAGAACACACAGCAGTTTCTCAGAAAGCGTCTTTCCAGTTTTGAACGGAAGATATTTCCTTTTTCACCATAGCCCTCTATGGGCTTCCAAATATCCTTTGCCAATTCCACAAGAACAGCCTTAGCGAAAGGCTTCTTGAAGGGAAAGATGTAACTCTGTGAGATGAATTAACAGAACAAAGAGCAGTTTCTCAGAAAGCTTCTTTCTAGTTTTGAACGGAAAATATTTCCTTTTTCACCATAGCCCTCTATGGGCTTCCAAATATCCCTTTGCCAATTCCACAAGAACAGCCTTAGCGAAAGGCTTCTTGAAGGGAAAGATGTAACTCTGTGAGATGAATTAACAGAACACAGAGCAGTTTCTCAGAAAGCTTCTTTCCAGTTTTAAACGGAAGATATTTCCTTTTTAACCATACCCCTCTATGGGCTTCCAAATATCCCTTTGCCTATTCCACAAGAACTAGCTTAGCGAAAGGTTTCTTGAAGGGAAAGATGTAACACTGTGAGATGAATTAATAGAACACAGAGCAGTTTCTCAGAAAGCTTCTTTCCAGTTTTAAACGGAAGATATTTCCTTTTTAACCATAACCCCCTAAGGGCTTCCAAATATCCCTTTGCTAATTCCACAAGAACGGCCATAGCGAAAGGCTTCTTGAAGGGAAAGATGTAACTCTGTGAGATGAATTAAGAGAACACCTAGCAGTTTCTCAAAAAGCTTCTTTCCAGTTTTGAACGGAAGATATTTCCTTTTCCACCATAGCCCTCTATGGGCTTCCAAATATCTCTTTCCCAGTTCCACAAGAACAGCCTTAGCGAAAGGCTTCTTGAAGGGAAAGATGTAACTCTGTGAGATAAACTAACAGAACACAGAGCAGTTTCTCAGAAAGCTTCTTTCCAGTTTTCAACGGAAGGTATTTCCTTTTTCAACAGAGCCCTCTATGGGCTTCCAAATATCCCTTTGCCAATTCCAGAAGAACAGCCTTAGCGAAAGGCTTCTTGAAGGGAAAGATGTAACTCTGTGAGATGAACTAACAGATCACAGAGCAGTTTCTCAGAAAGCTTCTTTCCAGTTTTGAACGGAATATATTTCCTTTTTCACCATAGCCCTCTATGGGCTTCCAAATATCCCTTTGCCAATTCTAGAAGAACAGCATTAGCGAAAAGCTTCTTTAAGGGAAAGTTGTACCTCTGTGAGATGAATTAACAGAACACAGAGCAGTTTCTCAGAAAGCTTCTTTCCAGTTTTGAACGGAAGATATTTCCTTTTTCACCATAGCCCTCTAAGGGCTTCCAAATATCCTTTTGCCAATACCACAAGAACAGCCTTAGCGAAAGGCTTCTTGAAGGGAAAGATGAAACTCTGTGAGATGAATTAACAGAACACAGAGCAGTTTCTCAGAAGCTTCTTTCCAGTTTTGAACAGAAGATATTTCCTTTTTCACCATAGCCCTCTATGGGCTTCCAAATATCCCTTTGCCAATTCCACAAGAACAGACTTAGCGAAAGGCTTCTTGAACTGAAAGATGTAACTCTGTGAGATGAATTAACAGAACACAGAGCAGTTTCTCAGAAAGCTTCTTTGCAGTTTTGAACGGAAGATATTTCATTTTTCACCATTGCCCTCTATGGGCTTCCAAATATCCCTTTGCCAATTCCACAAGAACAGCCTTAGCGAAAGGCTACTTGAAGGGAAAGATGTAACTCTGTGAGATGAATTAACAGAACACAGAGCAGTTTCTCAGAAAGCTTCTTTCCAGTTTTGAACGGAAGATATTTCCTTTTTCACCATAGCCCTCTACGGGCTTCCAAATATCCCTTTGCCAATTACAGAAGAACAGCCTTAGCGAAAGGCTTCTTGAAGGGAAAGATGTAACTCTGTGAGATGAATTAAAAGAACACAGAGCAGTTTCTCAGAAAGCTTCTTTCCAGTTTTAAACGGAAGATATTTCCTTTTTCACCATAGCCCTCTATGGGCTTCCAAATATCCCTTTGCCAATTCCACAAGAACAGACTTAGCGAAAGGCTTCTTGAAGAAAAGATGTAACTCTGTGAGATGAATTAACAGAACGAAGAGCAATTTCTCAGAAAGCTTCTTCCCAGTTTTGAACGGAAGATATTTCCCTTTTCACCATAGCCCTCTATGGGCTTCCAAATATCCCTTTGCCAATTCCACAAGAACAGCCTTAGCGAAAGGCTTCTTGAAGGGAAAGATGTAACTCTGTGAGATGAACTAAAAGAACACAGAGCAGTTTCTCAGAAAGCTTCTTTCCAGTTTTGAACGGAAGATATTTCCTTTTTCACCATAGCCCTCTGAGGGCTTCCAAATATCCCTTTGCCAATTCCACAAGAGCAGAATTAGAGAAAGGCTTCTTGAAGGGAAAGATGTAACTCTGTGAGATGAATTCAGAGAACACAGAGCAGTTTCTCAGAAAGCTTCTTTCCAGTTTTGAACGGAAGATATTTCCTTTTTCACCATAGCCCTCTATGGGCTTCCAAATATCCCTTTGCCAATTCCACAAGAACACCCTTAGCTAAAGGCTTCTTGAAGGAAAAGATGTAACTCTCTGAGAAGAATTCAGAGAACACAGGGCAGTTTCTCAGAAAGCTTCTTTCAAGTTTTGAACGGAAGATATTTCCTTTTTCACCATAGCCCTCTATGGGCTTCCAAATATCCCTTTGCCAATTCCACAAGAACAGCCTTGGCGAAAGGCTTCTTGAAGGGAAAGATGTAACGCTGTGAGATGAATTCAGAGAACACAGAGCAGTTTCTCAGAAACCTTCTTTCCAGTTTTGAACGGAAGATATATCCTTTTTCAGCATAGCCCTCTATGGGCTTCCAAATATCCCTTTGCCAGTTCCACAAGAACAGTCTTAGCGAAAGGCTTCTTGAAGGGAAAGATGTAACGCTGTGAGATGTATTCAGAGAACACAGAGCAGTTTCTCAGAAAGCTTCTTTCCAGTTTTGAACGGAAGATATTTCCTTTTCCACCATAGCCCTCTACGGGCTTCCAAATATCACTTTGCCAATTCCACAAAGACAGTCTTAGCGAAAGGCTTCTTGAAGGGAAAGATGTAACTCTGTGAGATGAATTAACAGAACACACAGCAGTTCCTCAGAAAGCCTCTTACCAGTTTTGAACGGAAGGTATTTCCTTTTTCACCATACGCCTCTATGGGCTTCCAAATATCCCTTTGCCAATTCCACAAGAACAGCCTTAGCGAAAGGTTTCTTGGAGGGAAAGAAGTAACTCTGTGAGATGAATTTACAGAACACAGAGCAGTTTCTCAGAAAGCTTCTTTCCAGTTTTAAATGGAAGATATTTCCTTTTTAACCATACCCCTCTATGGGATTCCAAATATCCCTTTGCCAATTCCACAAGAACTGCCTTAGCGAAAGGTTTCTTGAAGGGAAAGATGTAACTCTGTGAGATGAATTAACAGAACACAGAGCAGTTTCTCAGAAAGCTTCTTTCCAGTTTTAAACGGAAGATATTTCCTTTTTAACCATAGCCCTCAAAGGGCTTCCAAATGTCCCTTTGCCAATTCCACAAGGACAGACTTAGCGAAAGGCTTCTTGAAGGGAAAGATGTAACTCTGTGAGATGAATTAACAGAACACAGAGCAGTTTCTCAGAAACCTTCTTTCCAGTTTTGAACGGAAGATATTTCCTTTTTCACCATAGCCCTCTATGGGCTTCCAAATATCTCTTTGCCAATTCCACAAGAACAGCCTTAGCGAAAGGCTTCTTGAACTGAAAGATGTAACTCTGTGAGATGAATTAACAGAACACAGAGCAGTTTCTCAGAAAGCTTCTTTCCAGTTTTGAACGGAAGATATTTCCTTTTTCACCCAAGCCCTCTATGGGCTTCCAATTATCCCTTTGCAAATTCCACAAGAACAGCCTTAGCGAAAGGCTTCTTGAAGGGAAAGATGTAACTCTGTGAGATGAATTAACAGAACACAGAGCAGTTTCTCAGAAAGCTTCTTTCCAGTTTTGGACGGAAGATATTTCCTTTTTCACCATAGCCCTCTATGGGCTTCCAAATATCCCTTTGCCAATTCCACAAGAACAGCCTTAGCGAAAGGCTTCTTGAACTAAAATATGTAACTCTGTGAGATGAATTAACAGAACACAGAGCAGTTTCTCAGAAAGCTTCTTTCCAGTTTTGAACCGAAGATATTTCCTTTTTCACCGTAGCCCTCTATGGGCTTCCAAATATCCCTTTGCCAATTCCACGAGAACAGCCTTAACGAAAGGCTTCTTGAAGGGAAAGATGTAACTCTGTGAGATGAATTAACAGAACACAGAGCAGTTTCTCAGAAAGCTTCTTTCCAGTTTTGAACGGAAGATATTTCCTTTTTCACCATACCTGTCTATGGGCTTCCAAATATCCCTTTGCCAATTCCACAAGAACAGCCTTAGCGAAAGGCTTCTTGAAGGAAAAGATGTAACACTGTGAGATGAATTAACAGAACAGAGAGCTGTTGCTCGGAAAGCTTCTTTCCAGTTTTGATCGGAAGATATTTATTTTTCACCATAGCCCTCTATGGGCTTCCCAATATCCCTTTGCCAATTCCACAAGAGCAGCGTTAGCGAAAGGCTTCTTGAAGGGAAAGATGTATCTCTGTGAGATGAATTAACAGAACACAGAGCAGTTTCTCAGAAAGCTTCTTTCCAGTTTTGAACGGAAGATATTTCCTTTTCCACCATGGCCCTCTACGGGCTTCCAAATATCACTTTGCCAATTCCACAAAGACAGTCTTAGCGAAAGGCTTCTTGAAGGGAAAGAGGTAACTCTGTGAGATGAATTAACAGAACACACAGCAGTTCCTCAGAAAGCCTCTTTCTTGTTTTGAACGGAAGATATTTCCTTTTTCACCATACGCCTCTATGGGCTTCCAAATATCCCTTTGCCAATTCCAAAAGAACAGCCTTAGCGAAAGGTTTCTTGGAGGGAAAGAAGTAACTCTGTGAGATGAATTTACAGAACACAGAGGAGTTTCTCAGAAAGCTTCTTTCCAGTTTTGATCGGAAGATTTTTCCTTTTTCACCTTAGCACTCTATGGGCTTCCAAATATCCCTTTACCAATTCCACCAGAACAGCCTTAGCGACAGGCTTCTTGAAGGGAAAGATGTAACTCTGTGAGGTGAATTAACAGAACACAGAGCAGTTTCTCAGAAACCTTCTTTCCAGTTTTGAACGGAAGATATTTCCTTTTTCACCATAGCCCTCTATGGGCTTCCAAATATCTCTTTGCCAATTCCACAAGAACAGCCTTAGCGAAAGGCTTCTTGAACTGAAAGATGTAACTCTGTGAGATGAATTAACAGAACACAGAGCAGTTTCTCAGAAAGCTTCTTTGCAGTTTTGAACGGAAGATATTTCATTTTTCACCATTGCCCTCTATGGGCTTCCAAATATCCCTTTGCCAATTCCACAAGAACAGCCTTAGCGAAAGGCTACTTGAAGGGAAAGATGTAACTCTGTGAGATGAATTAACAGAACACAGAGCAGTTTCTCAGAAAGCTTCTTTCCAGTTTTGAACGGAAGATATTTCCTTTTTCACCATAGCCCTCTACGGGCTTCCAAATATCCCTTTGCCAATTACAGAAGAACAGCCTTAGCGAAAGGCTTCTTGAAGGGAAAGATGTAACTCTGTGAGATGAATTAACAGAACACAGAGCAGTTTCTCAGAAAGCTTCTTTCCAGTTTTAAACGTAAGATATTTCCTTTTTCACCATAGCCCTCTATGGGCTTCCAAATATCCCTTTGCCAATTCCACAAGAATAGACTTAGCGAAAGGCTTCTTGAAGAAAAGATGTAACTCTGTGAGATGAATTAACAGAACGAAGAGCAATTTCTCAGAAAGCTTCTTCCCAGTTTTGAACGGAAGATATTTCCCTTTTCACCATAGCCCTCTGATGGCTTCCAAATATCTCTTTGCCAATTCCACAAGAGCAGAATTAGAGAAAGGCTTCTTGAAGGGAAAGATGTAACTCTGTGAGATGAATTCAGAGAACACAGAGCAGTTTCTCAGAAAGCTTCTTTCCAGTTTTGAACGGAAGATATTTCCTTTTTCACCATAGCCCTCTATGGGCTTCCAAATATCCCTTTGCCAATTCCACAAGAACAGCCTTGGCGAAAGGCTTTTTTAAGGGAAAGATGTAACTCTGTGAGATGAATTAATAGAACACAGAGCACTTTCTCAGAGAGCTTCTTTCCAGTTTTGAACGGAAGATATTTCCTTTTTCACCATAGCCCTCTATGGGCTTCGTTATATCCCTTTGCCAATTCCACAAGAACAGCCTTAGCGAAAGGCTTCTTGAAGGGAAAGATGTAACTCTGTGAGTTGAATTAACAGAACACAGAGTAGTTTCTCAGAAAGCTTCTTTCCAGTTTTGAACGGAAGATATTTCCTTTTTCACCCCAGCCCTCTATGGGCTTCCAAATATCCCTTTGCCAATTCCACAAGAACACCCTTAGCGTAAGGCTTTTTGAAGGGAAAGATGTAGCTATGTGAGATGAATTAACAGAACACAGAGCAGTTTCTCAGAAAGCTTCTTTCCAGTTTTCAACGGAAGATATTTCCTTTTTCACCATAGCCCTCTATGTGCTTCCAAATATCCCTTTGCCAATTCCACAAGAACAGCCTTGGCGAAAGGCTTCTTGAAGGGAAAGATGTAACTCTGTGAGATGAACTAACAGAACGCAGAGCAGTTTCTCAGAAAGCTTCTTTCCAGTTTTGAACGGAAGATATTTCCTTTTTCACCATAGCCCTCTATGGGCTTCCAAATATCCCTTTGCCAATTACACAAGAACAGCCTTAGCGAAAGGCTTCTTGAAGGGAAAGGTGTAACTCTGTGAGATGAATTAACAGAACACAGAGCAGTTTCTCAGAAAGCTTCTTTCCAGTTTTGAACGGAAGATATTTCCTTTTTCACCTTAGCCCTCTATGTGCTTCAAAATATCCCTTTGCCAATTCCACAAGAACAGCCTTAGCGATAGGCTTCTTGAAGGGAAAGATGTAACTCTGTGAGAAGAATTCAGAGAACACAGAGCAGTTTCTCAGAAATCTTCTTTCCAGTTTTGAACGGAAGATATTTCCTTTTTCACCATAGCCCACTATGGGCTTCAAAATATCCCTTTGCCAATTCCACAAGAACAGCCTTAGCGAAAGGCTTCTTGAAGGGAAAGATATAACTCTGTGAGATGAATTCAGAGAACACAGAGCAGTTTCTCAGAAAGCTTCTTTCTAGTTTTGAACGGAAGATATTTCCTTTTTCACCATAGCCCTCTATGGGCTTCCAAATATCCCTTTGCCAATTCCACAAGAACAGCCTTAGCGAAAGGCTTCTTGAAGGGAAAGATGTAACTCTGTGAGATGTACTAACAGAACACAGAACAGTTTCTCAGAAAGCTTCTTTCCAGTTTTGAACGGAGGATATTTCCTTTTTCACCATAGCCCTCTATGGGCTTCCAAATATCCTTTGCCAATTCCACAAGAACAGCCTTAGCGAAAGGCTTCTTGAAGGGAAAGATGTAACTCTGTGAGATGAATTAACAGAACAAAGAGCAGTTTCTCAGAAAGCTTCTTTCTAGTTTTGAACGGAAAATATTTCCTTTTTCACCATAGCCCTCTATGGGCTTCCAAATATCCCTTTGCCAATTCCACAAGAACAGCCTTAGCGAAAGGCTTCTTGAAGGGAAAGATGTAACTCTGTGAGATGAATTAACAGAACACAGAGCAGTTTCTCAGAAAGCTTCTTTCCAGTTTTAAACGGAAGATATTTCCTTTTTAACCATACCCCTCTATGGGCTTCCAAATATCCCTTTGCCTATTCCACAAGAACTGCCTTAGCGAAAGGTTTCTTGAAGGGAAAGATGTAACACTGTGAGATGAATTAACAGAACACAGAGCAGTTTCTCAGAAAGCTTCTTTCCAGTTTTAAACGGAAGATATTTCCTTTTTAACCATAACCCTAAGGGCTTCCAAATATCCCTTTGCTAATTCCACAAGAACGGCCATAGCGAAAGGCTTCTTGAAGGGAAAGATGTAACTCTGTGAGATGAATTAAGAGAACACCTAGCAGTTTCTCAAAAAGCTTCTTTCCAGTTTTGAACGGAAGATATTTCCTTTTCCACCATAGCCCTCTATGGCCTTCCAAATATCTCTTTCCCAGTTCCACAAGAACAGCCTTAGCGAAAGGCTTCTTGAAGGGAAAGATGTAACTCTGTGAGATAAACTAACAGAACACAGAGCAGTTTCTCAGAAAGCTTCTTTCCAGTTTTCAACGGAAGGTATTTCCTTTTTCACCAGAGCCCTCTATGGGCTTCCAAATATCCCTTTGCCAATTCCAGAAGAACAGCCTTAGCGAAAGGCTTCTTGAAGGGAAAGATGTAACTCTGTGAGATGAACTAACAGATCACAGAGCAGTTTCTCAGAAAGCTTCTTTCCAGTTTTGAACGGAATATATTTCCTTTTTCACCATAGCCCTCTATGGGCTTCCAAATATCCCTTTGCCAATTCTAGAAGAACAGCATTAGCGAAAAGCTTCTTTAAGGGAAAGTTGTACCTCTGTGAGATGAATTAACAGAACACAGAGCAGTTTCTCAGAAAGCTTCTTTCCAGTTTTGAACGGAAGATATTTCCTTTTTCACCATAGCCCTCTAAGGGCTTCCAAATATCCTTTTGCCAATACCACAAGAACAGCCTTAGCGAAAGGCTTCTTGAAGGGAAAGATGAAACTCTGTGAGATGAATTAACAGAACACAGAGCAGTTTCTCAGAAGCTTCTTTCCAGTTTTGAACAGAAGATATTTCCTTTTTCACCATAGCCCTCTATGGGCTTCCAAATATCCCTTTGCCAATTCCACAAGAACAGACTTAGCGAAAGGCTTCTTGAAGGGAAAGATGTAACTCTGTGAGATGAATTAACAGAACACAGAGCAGTTTCTCAGAAACCTTCTTTCCAGTTTTGAACGGAAGATATTTCCTTTTTCACCATAGCCCTCTATGGGCTTCCAAATATCTCTTTGCCAATTCCACAAGAACAGCCTTAGCGAAAGGCTTCTTGAAGGGAAAGATGTAACTCTGTGAGATGAACTAAAAGAACACAGAGCAGTTTCTCAGAAAGCTTCTTTCCAGTTTTGAACGGAAGATATTTCCTTTTTCACCATAGCCCTCTGAGGGCTTCCAAATATCCCTTTGCCAATTCCAAAAGAGCAGAATTAGAGAAAGGCTTCTTGAAGGGAAAGATGTAACTCTGTGAGATGAATTCAGAGAACACAGAGCAGTTTCCCAGAAAGCTTCTTTCCAGTTTTGAACGGAAGATATTTCCTTTTTCACCATAGCCCTCTATGGGCTTCCAAATATCCCTTTGCCAATTCCACAAGAACAGCCTTAGCTAAAGGCTTCTTGAAGGAAAAGATGTAACTCTCTGAGAAGAATTCAGAGAACACAGGGCAGTTTCTCAGAAAGCTTCTTTCAAGTTTTGAACGGAAGATATTTCCTTTTTCACCATAGCCCTCTATGGGCTTCCAAATATCCCTTTGCCAATTCCACAAGAACAGCCTTGGCGAAAGGCTTCTTGAAGGGAAAGATGTAACGCTGTGAGATGAATTCAGAGAACACAGAGCAGTTTCTCAGAAACCTTCTTTCCAGTTTTGAACGGAAGATATATCCTTTTTCAGCATAGCCCTCTATGGGCTTCCAAATATCCCTTTGCCAGTTCCACAAGAACAGTCTTAGCGAAAGGCTTCTTGAAGGGAAAGATGTAACGCTGTGACATGAATTCAGAGAACACAGAGCAGTTTCTCAGAAAGCTTCTTTCCAGTTTTGAACGGAAGATATTTCCTTTTTCACCACAGCCCTCTATGTTCTTCCAAATATCCCTTTGCCAGTTCCACAAGAACAGCCTTAGCGAAAGGCTTCTTAAAGGGAAAGATGTAACTCTGTGAGATGAACTAAAGGAACACAGAGCAGTTTCTCAGAAAGCTTCTTTCCAGTTTTGAACGGAAGGTATTTCCTTTTTCACCATAGCCCTCTATGGGCTTCCAAATATCCCTTTGCCAATTCCACAAGAACAGCCTTGGCGAAAGGCTTTTTGAAGGGAAAGATGTAACTCTGTGAGATGAATTAATAGAACACAGAGCAGTTTCTCAGAGAGCTTCTTTCCAGTTTTGAACGGAAGATATTTCCTTTTTCACCATAGCCCTCTATGGGCTTCGTTATATCCCTTTGCCAGTTCCACAAGAACAGCCTTAGCGAAAGGCTTCTTAAAGGGAAAGATGTAACTCTGTGAGATGAACTAAAGGAACACAGAGCAGTTTCTCAGAAAGCTTCTTTCCAGTTTTGAACGGAAGATATTTCCTTTTTCACCATAGCCCTCTATGGGCTTCCAAATATCCCTTTGCCAATTCCACAAGAACAGCCTTGGCGAAAGGCTTTTTGAAGGGAAAGATGTAACTCTGTGAGATGAATTAATAGAACACAGAGCAGTTTCTCAGAGAGCTTCTTTCCAGTTTTGAACGGAAGATATTTCCTTTTTCACCATAGCCCTCTATGGGCTTCGTTATATCCCTTTGCCAATTCCACAAGAACAGCCTTAGCGAAAGGCTTCTTGAAGGGAAAGATGTAACTCTGTGAGTTGAATTAACAGAACACAGAGTAGTTTCTCAGAAAGCTTCTTTCCAGTTTTGAACGGAAGATATTTCCTTTTTCACCCCAGCCCTCTATGGGCTTCCAAATATCCCTTTGCCAATTCCACAAGAACACCCTTAGCGTAAGGCTTTTTGAAGGGAAAGATGTAGCTATGTGAGATGAATTAACAGAACACAGAGCAGTTTCTCAGAAAGCTTCTTTCCAGTTTTCAACGGAAGATATTTCCTTTTTCACCATAGCCCTCTATGTGCTTCCAAATATCCCTTTGCCAATTCCACAAGAACAGCCTTGGCGAAAGGCTTCTTGAAGGGAAAGATGTAACTCTGTGAGATGAACTAACAGAACGCAGAGCAGTTTCTCAGAAAGCTTCTTTCCAGTTTTGAACGGAAGATATTTCCTTTTTCACCATAGCCCTCTATGGGCTTCCAAATATCCCTTTGCCAATTACACAAGAACAGCCTTAGCGAAAGGCTTCTTGAAGGGAAAGGTGTAACTCTGTGAGATGAATTAACAGAACACAGAGCAGTTTCTCAGAAAGCTTCTTTCCAGTTTTGAACGGAAGATATTTCCTTTTTCACCTTAGCCCTCTATGTGCTTCAAAATATCCCTTTGCCAATTCCACAAGAACAGCCTTAGCGATAGGCTTCTTGAAGGGAAAGATGTAACTCTGTGAGAAGAATTCAGAAAACACAGAGCAGTTTCTCCGAAATCTTCTTTCCAGTTTTGAACGGAAGATATTTCCTTTTTCACCAGAGCCCTCTATGGGCTTCCAAATATCCCTTTGCCAATTACACAAGAACAGCCTTAGCGAAAGGCTTCTTGAAGGGAAAGATGTAACTCTGTGAGATGAATTAACAGAACACACAGCAGTTTCTCAGAAAGCGTCTTTCCAGTTTTGAACGGAAGATATTTCCTTTTTCACCATAGCCCTCTATGGGCTTCCAAATATCCTTTGCCAATTCCACAAGAACAGCCTTAGCGAAAGGCTTCTTGAAGGGAAAGATGTAACTCTGTGAGATGAATTAACAGAACAAAGAGCAGTTTCTCAGAAAGCTTCTTTCTAGTTTTGAACGGAAAATATTTCCTTTTTCACCATAGCCCTCTATGGGCTTCCAAATATCCCTTTGCCAATTCCACAAGAACAGCCTTAGCGAAAGGCTTCTTGAAGGGAAAGTTGTAACTCTGTGAGATGAATTAACAGAACACAGAGCAGTTTCTCAGAAAGCTTCTTTCCAGTTTTAAACGGAAGATATTTCCTTTTTAACCATACCCCTCTATGGGCTTCCAAATATCCCTTTGCCTATTCCACAAGAACTGCCTTAGCGAAAGGTTTCTTGAAGGGAAAGATGTAACACTGTGAGATGAATTAACAGAACACAGAGCAGTTTCTCAGAAAGCTTCTTTCCAGTTTTAAACGGAAGATATTTCCTTTTTAACCATAACCCTCTAAGGGCTTCCAAATATCCCTTTGCTAATTCCACAAGAACGGCCATAGCGAAAGGCTTCTTGAAGGGAAAGATGTAACTCTGTGAGATGAATTAAGAGAACACCTAGCAGTTTCTCAAAAAGCTTCTTTCCAGTTTTGAACGGAAGATATTTCCTTTTTCACCATAGCCCTCTATGGGCTTCCAAATATCTCTTTCCCAGTTCCACAAGAAGAGCCTTAGCGAAAGGCTTCTTGAAGGGAAAGATGTAACTCTGTGAGATAAACTAACAGAACACAGAGCAGTTTCTCAGAAAGCTTCTTTCCAGTTTTGAACGGAAGGTATTTCCTTTTTCACCAGAGCCCTCTATGGGCTTCCAAATATCCCTTTGCCAATTCCAGAAGAACAGCCTTGGCGAAAGGCTTCTTGAAGGGAAAGATGTAACTCTGTGAGGTGAACTAACAGAACACAGAGCAGTTTCTCAGAAAGCTTATTTCCAGTTTTGAACGGAAGATATTTGCTTTTTCACCATAGCCCTCTATGGGCTTCCAAATATCCCTTTGCCAATTCCACAAGAACAGCCTTAGCGAAAGGCTTCTTGAAGGGAACGATGTAAGTCTGTGAGATGAATTAACAGAACACAGAGCAGTTTCTCAGAAAGCTTCTTTCCAGTTTTGAAAGGAAGATATTTCCTTTTTCACCATAGCCCTCTATGGGCTTCCAAATATCCCTTTGCTAATTCCACAAGAACAGCCTTAGCGAAAGGCTTCTTGAAGGGAAAGATGTAACTCTGTGGGATGAATTAACAGAACACAGAGCAGTTTCTCAGAAAGCTTCTTTCCAGTTTTGAACGGAAGATTTTTCCTTTTTCACCCAAGCCCTCTATGGGCTTCCAATTATCCCTTTGCCAATTCCACAAGAAAAGCCTTAGCGATAGGCTTCTTGAAGGGAAAGATGTAACTCTGTGAGAAGAATTCAGAGAACACAGAGCAGTTTCTCAGAAAGCTTCTTTCCAGTTTTGAACGGGAGATATTTCCTTTTTCACCATAGCCCTCTATGGGCTTCCAAATATCCCTTTGCCAATTCCACAAGAACAGCCTTATCAAAAGGCTTCTTGAAGGGAAAGATGTAACTCTTTGAGATGAATTCAGAGAACACAGAGCAGATTCTCAGAAAGCTTCTTTCCAGTTTTGAACGGAAGATATTTCCTTTTTCAGCATAGCCCTCTATGGGCTTCCAAATATCCCTTCGCCAATTCCACAAGAACAACCTTAGCGAAAGGCTTCTTGAAGGGAAAGATGTAACTCTGTGAGATGAACTAACAGAACAGAGAGCAGTTTCTCAGAAAGCTTCTTTCCAGTTTTGAACGGAAGATATTTGGTTTTTCACCCAAGCCCTCTATGGGCTTCCAAATATCCCTTTGCCTATTCCAAAAGAACACCCTTAGCGAAAGAATTCTTGAAGGGAAAGATGTAGCTCTGTGAGATGAATTAACAGATCACAGAGCAGTTTCTCAGAAAGCTTCTTTCCAGTTTTGAACGGAAGATATTTCCTTTTTCACTATAGCCCTCTATGGGCTTCCAAATATCCCTTTGTAAATTCCACAAAAACAGCCTTAGCGAAAGGCTTCTTGACGGGAAATATGTAACTCTGTGAGATGAATTAACAGAACACAGAGCAGTTTCTCAGAAAGCTTCTTTCCAGTTTTGAACGGAAGATATTTCCTTTTTCACCATAGCCCTCTAAGGGCTTCCAAATATCCTTTTGCCAATTCCACAAGAACAGCCTTAGCGAAAGGCTTCTTGAAGGGAACGATGAAACTCTGAGAGATGAATTAACAGGACACAGAGCAGTTTCTCAGAAGCTTCTTTCCAGTTTTGAACAGAAGATATTTCCTTTTTCACCATAGCCCTCTATGGGCTTCCAAATATCCCTTTGCCAATTCCACAAGAACAGACTTAGCGAAAGGCTTCTTGAAGGGAAAGATGTAACTCTGTGAGATGAATTAACAGAACACAGAGCAGTTTCTCAGAAAGCTTCTTTCCAGTTTTGATCGGAAGATATTTCCTTTTTCACCCTAGCCCTCAATGGGCTTCCAAATGTCCCTTTGCCAATTCCACAAGAACAGACTTAGCGAAAGGCTTCTTGAAGGGAAAGATGTAACTCTGTGAGATGAATTAACAGAACACAGAGCAGTTTCTCAGAAACCTTCTTTCCAGTTTTGAACGGAAGATATTTCCTTTTTCACCATAGCCCTCTATGGGCTTCCAAATATCTCTTTGCCAATTCCACAAGAACAGCCTTAGCGAAAGGCTTCTTGAACTGAAAGATGTAACTCTGTGAGATGAATTAACAGAACACAGAGCAGTTTCTCAGAAAGCTTCTTTGCAGTTTCGAACGGAAGATATTTCCTTTTTCACCATTGCCCTCTATGGGCTTCCAAATATCCCTTTGCCAATTCCACAAGAACAGTCTTAGCGAAAGGCTTCTTGAAGGGAAAGATGTAACTCTGTGAGATGAATTAACAGAACACTGAGCACTTTCTCAGAAAGCTTCTTTCCAGTTTTGAACGGAAGATATTTCCTTTTTCACCCAAGCCCTCTATGGGCTTCCAATTATCCCTTTGCAAATTCCACAAGAACAGCCTTAGCGAAAGGCTTCTTGAAGGGAAAGATGTAACTCTGTGAGATGAATTAACAGAACACAGAGCAGTTTCTCAGAAAGCTTCTTTCCAGTTTTGGACGGAAGATATTTCCTTTTTCACCATAGCCCTCTATGGGCTTCCCAATATCCCTTTGCCAATTCCACAAGAGCAGCGTTAGCGAAAGGCTTCTTGAAGGGAAAGATGTATCTCTGTGAGATGAATTAACAGAACACAGAGCAGTTTCTCAGAAAGCTTCTTTCCAGTTTTGAACGGAAGATATTTCCTTTTCCACCATAGCCCTCTACGGGCTTCCAAATATCACTTTGCCAATTCCACAAAGACAGTCTTAGCGAAAGGCTTCTTGAAGGGAAAGATGTAACTCTGTGAGATGAATTAACAGAACACACAGCAGTTCCTCAGAAAGCCTCTTTCCAGTTTTGAACGGAAGATATTTCCTTTTTCACCATACGCCTCTATGGGCTTCCAAATATCCCTTTGCCAATTCCACAAGAACAGCCTTAGCGAAAGGTTTCTTGGAGGGAAAGAAGTAACTCTGTGAGATGAATTTACAGAACACAGAGCAGTGTCTCAGAAAGCTTCTTTCCAGTTTTAAATGGAAGATATTTCCTTTTTAACCATACCCCTCTATGGGCTTCCAAATATCCCTTTGCCAATTCCACAAGAACTGCCTTAGCGAAAGGTTTCTTGAAGGGAAAGATGAAACTCTGTGAGATGAATTAACAGAACACAGAGCAGTTTCTCAGAAAGCTTCTTTCCAGTTTTAAACGGAAGATATTTCCTTTTTAACCATAGCCCTCAAAGGGCTTCCAAATATCCCTTTGCTAATTCCACAAGAACAGCCTTAGCGAAAGGCTTCTTGAAGGGAAAGATGTAACTCTGTGGGATGGATTAACAGAACACAGAGCAGTTTCTCAGAAAGCTTCTTTCCAGTTTTGATCGGAAGATTTTTCCTTTTTCACCTTAGCACTCTATGGGCTTCCAAATATCCCTTTACCAATTCCACCAGAACAGCCTTAGCGACAGGCTTATTGAAGGGAAAGATGTAACTCTGTGAGATGAATTAACAGAACACAGAGCAGTTTCTCAGAAATCTTCTTTCCAGTTTTGAACGGAAGATATTTCCTTTTTCACCCTAGCCCTCTATGGGCTTCCAAATATCCCTTTGCCAATTCCACGAGAACAGCCTTAACGAAAGGCTTCTTGAAGGGAAAGATGTAACTCTGTGAGATGAATTAACAGAACACAGAGCAGTTTCTCAGAAAGCTTCTTTCCAGTTTTGAACGGAAGATATTTCCTTTTTCACCATACCTCTCTATGGGCTTCCAAATATCCCTTTGCCAACTCCACAAGAACAGCCTTAGCGAAAGGCTTCTTGAAGGAAAAGATGTAACACTGTGAGATGAATTAACAGAACAGAGAGCTGTTGCTCGGAAAGCTTCTTTCCAGTTTTGATCGGAAGATATTTATTTTTCACCATAGCCCTCTATGGGCTTCCCAATATCCCTTTGCCAATTCCACAAGAGCAGCGTTAGCGAAAGGCTTCTTGAAGGGAAAGATGAATCTCTGTGAGATGAATTAACAGAACACAGAGCAGTTTCTCAGAAAGCTTCTTTCCAGTTTTGAACGGAAGATATTTCCTTTTCCACCATAGCCCTCTACGGGCTTCCAAATATCACTTTGCCAATTCCACAAAGACAGTCTTAGCGAAAGGCTTCTTGAAGGGAAAGATGTAACTCTGTGAGATGAATTAACAGAACACACAGCAGTTTCTCAGAAAGCTTCTTTCCAGTTTTGAACGGAAGATATTTCCTTTTTCACCATACCTCTCTATGGGCTTCCAAATATCCCTTTGCCAATTCCACAAGAACAGCCTTAGCGAAAGGCTTCTTGAAGGAAAAGATGTAACACTGTAAGATGAATTAACAGAACAGAGAGCAGTTCCTCAGAAAGCTTCTTTCCAGTTTTGATCGGAAGATATTTATTTTTCACCCTAGCCCTCTATGGGCTTCCAAATATCCCTTTGCCAATTCCACAAGAACAGCGTTAGCGAAAGGCTTCTTGAAGATAAAGATGTATCTCTGTGAGATGAGTTAACAGAACACAGAGCAGTATCTCAGAAAGCGTCTTTCCAGTTTTGAACGGAATATATTTCCTTTTTCACCATAACCCTCTATGGGCTTCTAAATATCCCTTTGCCAATTCCACAAGAAAAGCCTTAGCGATAGGCTTCTTGAAGGGAAAGATGTAACTCTATGAGAAGAATTCAGAGAACACAGAGCAGTTTCTCAGAAAGCTTCTTTCCAGTTTTGAACGGGAGATATTTCCTTTTTCACCATAGCCCTCTATGGGCTTCCAAATATCCCTTTGCCAATTCCACAAGAACAGCCTTATCAAAAGGCTTCTTGAAGGGAAAGATGTAACTCTGTGAGATGAATTCAGAGAACACAGAGCAGATTCTCAGAAAGCTTCTTTCCAGTTTTGAACGGAAGATATTTCCTTTTTCACCATAGCCCTCTATGGGCTTCCAAATATCCCTTCGCCTATTCCACAAGAACACCCTTAGCGAAAGACTTCTTGAAGGGAAAGATGTAGCTCTGTGAGATGAATTAACAGATCACAGAGCAGTTTCTCAGAAATCTTCTTTCCAGTTTTGAACGGAAGATATTTCCTTTTTCACCCTAGCCCTCTATGGGCTTCCAAATATCCCTTTGCCAATTCCACAAGAACAGCCTTAGCGAAAGGCTTCTTGAAGGGAAAGATGTAACTCTGTGAGATGAATTAATAGAACACAGAGCAGTTTCTCAGAAAGCTTCTTTCCAGTTTTAAACGGAAGATATTTCCTTTTTAACCATACCCCTCTATGGGCTTCCAAATATCCCTTTGCCTATTCCACAAGAACTGCCTTAGCGAAAGGTTTATTGAAGGGAAAGATGTAACACTGTGAGATGAATTAACAGAACACAGAGCAGTTTCTCAGAAAGCTTCTTTCCAGTTTTAAACGGAAGATATTTCCTTTTTAACCATAACCCTCTTAGGGCTTCCAAATATCCCTTTGCTAATTCCACAAGAACGGCCATAGCGAAAGGCTTCTTGAAGGGAAAGATGTAAGTCTGTGAGATGAATTAAGAGAACACCTAGCAGTTTCTCAAAAAGCTTCTTTCCAGTTTTGAACGGAAGATATTTCCTTTTTCACCATAGCCCTCTATGGGCTTCCAAATATCTCTTTCCCAGTTCCACAAGAACAGCCTTAGCGAAAGGCTTCTTGAAGGGAAAGATGTAACACTGTGAGATATACTAACAGAACACAGAGCAGTTTCTCAGAAAGCTTCTTTCCAGATTTGAACGGAAGGTATTTCCTTTTTCACCAGAGCCCTCTATGGGCTTCCAAATATCCCTTTGCCAATTCCAGAAGAACAGCCTTGGCGAAAGGCTTCTTGAAGGGGAAGATGTAACTCTGTGAGATGAACTAACAGAACACAGAGCAGTTTCTCAGAAAGCTTATTTCCAGTTTTGAACGGAAGATATTTCCTTTTTCACCCTAGCCCTCAATGGGCTTCCAAATATCCCTTTGCCAATTCCACAAGAACAGCCTTAGCGAAAGGCTTCTTGAAGGGAACGATGTAAGTCTGTGAGATGAATTAACAGAACACAGAGCAGTTTCTCAGAAAGCTTCTTTCCAGTTTTGAAAGGAAGATATTTCCTTTTTCACCATAGCCCTCTATGGGCTTCCAAATATCCCTTTGCTAATTCCACAAGAACAGCCTTAGCGAAAGGCTTCTTGAAGGGAAAGATGTAACTATGTGGGATGAATTAACAGAACACAGAGCAGTTTCTCAGAAAGCTTCTTTCCAGTTTTGAACGGAAGATTTTTCCTTTTTCACCCATGCCCTCTATGGGCTTCCAATTATCCCTTTGCCAATTCCACAAGAAAAGCCTTAGCGATAGGCTTCTTGAAGGGAAAGATGTAACTCTGTGAGAAGAATTCAGAGAACACAGAGCAGTTTCTCAGAAAGCTTCTTTCCAGTTTTGAACGGGAGATATTTCCTTTTTCACCATAGCCCTCTATGGGCTTCCAAATATCCCTTTGCCAATTCCACAAGAACAGCCTTATCAAAAGGCTTCTTGAAGGGAAAGATGTAACTCTTTGAGATGAATTCAGAGAACACAGAGCAGATTCTCAGAAAGCTTCTTTCCAGTTTTGAACGGAAGATATTTCCTTTTTCAGCATAGCCCTCTATGGGCTTCCAAATATCCCTTCGCCAATTCCACAAGAACAACCTTCGCGAAAGGCTTCTTGAAGGGAAAGATGTAACTCTGTGAGATGAACTAACAGAACAGAGAGCAGTTTCTCAGAAAGCTTCTTTCCAGTTTTGAACGGAAGATATTTGGTTTTTCACCCCAGCCCTCTATGGGCTTCCAAATATCCCTTTGCCTATTCCAAAAGAACACCCTTAGCGAAAGAATTCTTGAAGGGAAAGATGTAGCTCTGTGAGATGAATTAACAGATCACAGAGCAGTTTCTCAGAAAGCTTCTTTCCAGTTTTGAACGGAAGATATTTCCTTTTTCACTATAGCCCTCTATGGGCTTCCAAATATCCCTTTGTAAATTCCACAAAAACAGCCTTAGCGAAAGGCTTCTTGACGGGAAATATGTAACTCTGTGAGATGAATTAACAGAACACAGAGCAGTTTCTCAGAAAGCTTCTTTCCAGTTTTGAACGGAAGATATTTCCTTTTTCACCATAGCCCTCTAAGGGCTTCCAAATATCCTTTTGCCAATTCCACAAGAACAGCCTTAGCGAAAGGCTTCTTGAAGGGAACGATGAAACTCTGAGAGATGAATTAACAGAACACAGAGCAGTTTCTCAGAAGCTTCTTTCCAGTTTTGAACAGAAGATATTTCCTTTTTCACCATAGCCCTCTATGGGCTTCCAAATATCCCTTTGCCAATTCCACAAGAACAGACTTAGCGAAAGGCTTCTTGAAGGGAAAGATGTAACTCTGTGAGATGAATTAACAGAACACAGAGCAGTTTCTCAGAAAGCTTCTTTCCAGTTTTGATCGGAAGATATTTCCTTTTTCACCCTAGCCCTCAATGGGCTTCCAAATGTCCCTTTGCCAATTCCACAAGAACAGACTTAGCGAAAGGCTTCTTGAAGGGAAAGATGTAACTCTGTGAGATGAATTAACAGAACACAGAGCAGTTTCTCAGAAAGCTTCTTTCCAGTTTTGAACGGAAGATATTTCCTTTTTCACCATAGCCCTCTATGGGCTTCCCAATATCCCTTTGCCAATTCCAAAAGAGCAGCGTTAGCGAAAGGCTTCTTGAAGGGAAAGATGTATCTCTGTGAGATGAATTAACAGAACACAGAGCAGTTTCTCAGAAAGCTTCTTTCCAGTTTTGAACGGAAGATATTTCCTTTTCCACCATAGCCCTCTACGGGCTTCCAAATATCACTTTGCCAATTCAACAAAGACAGTCTTAGCGAAAGGCTTCTTGAAGGGAAAGATGTAACTCTGTGAGATGAATTAACAGAACACACAGCAGTTCCTCAGAAAGCCTCTTTCCAGTTTTGAACGGAAGATATTTCCTTTTTCACCATACGCCTCTATGGGCTTCCAAATATCCCTTTGCCAATTCCACAAGAACAGCCTTAGCGAAAGGTTTCTTGGAGGGAAAGAAGTAACTCTGTGAGATGAATTTACAGAACACAGAGCAGTGTCTCAGAAAGCTTCTTTCCAGTTTTAAATGGAAGATATTTCCTTTTTAACCATACCCCTCTATGGGCTTCCAAATATCCCTTTGCCAATTCCACAAGAACTGCCTTAGCGAAAGGTTTCTTGAAGGGAAAGATGTAACTCTGTGAGATGAATTAACAGAACACAGAGCAGTTTCTCAGAAAGCTTCTTTCCAGTTTTAAACGGAAGATATTTCCTTTTTAACCATAGCCCTCAAAGGGCTTCCAAATATCCCTTTGCTAATTCCACAAGAACAGCCTTAGCGAAAGGCTTCTTGAAGGGAAAGATGTAACTCTGTGGGATGGATTAACAGAACACAGAGCAGTTTCTCAGAAAGCTTCTTTCCAGTTTTGATCGGAAGATTTTTCCTTTTTCACCTTAGCACTCTATGGGCTTCCAAATATCCCTTTACCAATTCCACCAGAACAGCCTTAGCGACAGGCTTATTGAAGGGAAAGATGTAACTCTGTGAGATGAATTAACAGAACACAGAGCAGTTTCTCAGAAATCTTCTTTCCAGTTTTGAACGGAAGATATTTCCTTTTTCACCCTAGCCCTCTATGGGCTTCCAAATATCCCTTTGCCAATTCCACGAGAACAGCCTTAACGAAAGGCTTCTTGAAGGGAAAGATGTAACTCTGTGAGATGAATTAACAGAACACAGAGCAGTTTCTCAGAAAGCTTCCTTCCAGTTTTGAACGGAAGATATTTCCTTTTTCACCATAGCCCTCTATGGGCTTCCAAATATCCCTTTGCCAATTCCACAAGAACAGCCTTGGCGAAAGGCTTCTTGAAGGGAAAGATGTAACGCTGTGAGATGAACTAACAGAACACAGAGCAGTTTCTCAGAAAGCTTCTTTCCAGTTTTAAACGGAAGATATTTCCTTTTTAACCATAACCCTCTAAGGGCTTCCAAATATCCCTTTGCTAATTCCACAAGAACGGTCATAGCGAAAGGCTTCTTGAAGGGAAAGATGTAACTCTGTGAGATGAATTAAGAGAACACCTAGCAGTTTCTCAAAAAGCTTCTTTCCAGTTTTGAACGGAAGATATTTCCTTTTTCACCATAGCCCTCTATGGGCTTCCAAATATCCCTTTCCCAGTTCCACAAGAACAGCCTTAGCGAAAGGCTTCTTGAAGGGAAAGATGTAACTCTGTGAGATAAACTAACAGAACACAGAGCAGTTTCTCAGAAAGCTTCTTTCCAGTTTTGAACGGAAGGTATTTCCTTTTTCTCCATAGCCCTCTATGGGCTTCCAAATATCCCTTTGCCAATTCCAGAAGAACAGCCTTGGCGAAAGGCTTCTTGAAGGGAAAGATGTAACTCTGTGAGATGAACTAACAGAACACAGAGCAGTTTCTCAGAAAGCTTCTTTCCAGTTTTGAACGGAAGATATTTCCTTTTTCACCATAACCCTCTATGGGCTTCCAAATATCCATTTGCCAATTCCACAAGAACAGCCTTAGCGAAAGGCTTCTTGAAGGGAAAGATGTAACTCTGTGAAATGAATTAACAGAACACAGAACAGTTTCTCAGAAAGCTTCTTTCCAGTTTTGAACGGAAGATATTTCCTTTTTCACCATAGCCCTCTATGGGCTTCCAAATATCCCTTTGCGAATTCCAAAAGAGCACCCTTAGCGAAAGGCTTCTTGAAGGGGAAGATGTAACTCTGTGAGATGAACTAACAGAACACAGAGCAGTTTCTCAGAAAGCTTCTTTCCAGTTTTGAACGGAAGATATTTGCTTTTTCACCCCAGCCCTCTATGGGCTTCCAAATATCCCTTTGCCTATTCCACAAGAACACCCGTAGCGAAAGACTTCTTGAAGGGAAAGATGTAGCTCTGTGAGATGAATTAACAGATCACAGAGCAGTTTCTCAGAAATCTTCTTTCCAGTTTTGAACGGAAGATATTTCCTTTTTCACCCTAGCCCTCTATGGGCTTCCAAATATCCCTTTGCCAATTCCACAAGAACAGCGTTAGCGAAAGGCTTCTTGAAGTTAAAGATGTATCTCTGTGAGATGAATTAACAGAACACAGAGCAGTTTCTCAGAAATCGTCTTTCCAGTTTTGAACGGAAGATATTTCCTTTTTCACCATACCCCTCTTTGGGCTTCCAAATATCCCTTTGCCAATTCCACAAGAACAGCCTTAGAGAAAGGCTTCTTGAAGGGAACGATATAAGTCTGTGAGATGAATTAACAGAACACAGAGCAGTTTCTCAGAAAGCTTCTTTCCAGTTTTGAAAGGAAGATATTTCCTTTTTCACCATAACCCTCTAAGGGCTTCCAAATATCCCATTGCCAATTCCACAAGAACAGCCTTAGCGAAAGGCTTCTTGAAGGGAAAGATGTAACTCTGTGAGATGAATTAAAAGAACACAGAGGAGTTTCTCAGAAAGCGTCTTTCCAGTTTTGAACGGAAGATATTTCCTTTTTCACCATAGCCCTCTATGGGCTTCCAAATATCCCTTTGCCAATTCCACAAGAACAGACTTAGCGAAAGGCTTCTTGAAGGAAAGATGTAACTCTGTGAGATGAATTAACAGAACGAAGAGCAATTTCTCAGAAAGCTTCTTCCCAGTTTTGAAGGGAAGATATTTCCCTTTTCACCATAGCCCTCTATGGGCTTCCAAATATCCCTTTGCCAATTCCACAAGAACAGCCTTAGCGAAAGGCTTCTTGAAGGGAAAGATGTAACTCTGTGAGATGAACTAAAAGAACACAGAGCAGTTTCTCAGAAAGCTTCTTTCCAGTTTTGAACGGAAGATATTTCCTTTTTCACCACAGCCCTCTATGGGCTTCCAAATATCCCTTTGCCAGTTCCACAAGAACAGCCTTAGCGAAAGGCTTCTTAAAGGGAAAGATGTAATTCTGTGAGATGAACTAAACGAACACAGAGCAGTTTCTCAGAAAGCTTCTTTCCAGTTTTGAACCGAAGATATTTCTTTTTTCACCATAGCCCTCTATGGGCTTCCAAATATCCCTTTGCCAGTTCCACAAGAACAGGCTTAGCGAAAGGCTTCTTGAAAGGAAAGATGTAACTCTGTGAGATGAATTAACAGAACACAGAGCAGTTTCTCAGAAAGCTTCTTTCCAGTTTTGAACGGAAGATAATTCCTTTTTCACCATAGCCCTCTATGGGCTTCCAAATATCCCTTTGCCAATTCCACAAGAACGGCCTTGGCGAAAGGCTTTTTGGAGGGAAAGATGTAACTCTGTGAGATGAATTAATAGAACACAGAGCAGTTTCTCAGAGAGCTTCTTTCCAGTTTTGAATGGAAGATATTTCCTTTTTCACCATAGCCCTCTATGGGCTTCGTAATATCCCTTTGCCAATTCCACAAGAACAGCCTTAGCGAAAGGCTTCTTTAAGGGAATGGTGTAACTCTGTGAGTTGAATTAACAGAACACAGAGTAGTTTCTCAGAAAGCTTCTTTCCAGTTTTGAACGGAAGATATTTCCTTTTTCACCCCAGCCCTCTATGGGCTTCCAAATATCCCTTTGCCAATTCCACAAGAACACCCTTAGCGTAAGGCTTGTTGAAGGGAAAGATGTAGCTCTGTGAGATGAATTAACAGAACACAGAGCAGTTTCTCAGAAAGCTTCTTTCCAGTTTTCAACGGAAGATATTTCCTTTTTCACCATAGCCCTCTATGGGCTTCCAAATATCCCTTTGCCAACTCCACAAGAACAGCCTTGGCGAAAGGCTTCTTGAAGGGAAAGATGTAACGCTGTGAGGTGTATTCAGAGAACACAGAGCCGTTTCTCATAAAGCTTCTTTCCAGTTTTGAACGGAAGATATTTCCTTTTTCACCATAGCCCTCTATGGGCTTCCAAATATCCCTTTGCCAGTTCCACAAGAACACCCTTAGCAAAAGGTTTCTTAAAGGGAAAGATGTAACTCTATGAGATGAATTCTGAGAACACAGAGCAGTTTCTCAGAAATCTTCTTTCCAGTTTTGAACGGAAGATATTTCCTTTTTCACCATAGCCCTCTATGGGCTTCCAAATATCCCTTTGCCAATTCCAGAAGAACAGCCTGGGCGAAAGGCTTCTTGAAGGGAAAGATGTAACTCTGTGAGATGAACTAACAGAAAGCAGAGCAGTTTCTCAGAAAGCTTCTTTCCAGTTTTGAACGGAAGATATTTCCTTTTTCACCATAGCCCTCTATGGGCTTCCAAATATCCCTTTGCCAATTCCACAAGAACAGCCTTAGCGAAAGGCTTCTTGAAGGGAAAGATGTAACTCTGTGAGATGAACTAACAGAACACACAGCAGTTTCTCAGAAAGCTTCTTTCCAGTTTTGAACGGAAGATATTTACTTTTTCACCATAGCCCTCTATGGGCTTCCAAATATCTCTTTGCCAATTACACAACAACAGCCTTAGCGAAAGGCTTCTTGAAGGGAAAGATGTAACTCTGTGAGATGAATTCAGAGAACACAGGGCAGTTTCTCAGAAAGCTTCTTTCTAGTTTTGAACGGAAGATATTTCCTTTTTCACCATAGCCCTCTATGGGCTTCCAAATATCCCTTTGCCAATTCCACAAGAACAGCCTTAGCGAAAGGCTTCTTGAAGGGAAAGATGTAACTCTGTGAGATGTACTAACAGAACACAGAACAGTTTCTCAGAAAGCTTCTTTCCAGTTTTGAACGGAGGATATTTCCTTTTTCACCATAGCCCTCTATGGGCTTCCAAATATCCCTTTGCCAGTTCCACAAGAACAGCCTTAGCGTAAGGCTTCTTGAAGCGAAAGATGCAACTCTGTGAGATGAATTAACAGAACACAGAACAGTTTCTCAGAAAGCTTCTTTCCAGTTTTGAACGGAAGATATTTCCTTTTTCACTATAGCCCTCTAGGGGCTTCAAAATATCCCTTTGCCAATTCCACAAGAACAGCCTTAGCGAAAGGCTTCTTGAAGGGAAAGATGTAACTCTGTGAGATGAATTAACAGAACACACAGCAGTTTCTCAGAAAGCGTCTTTCCAGTTTTGAACGGAAGATATTTCCTTTTTCACCATAGCCCTCTATGGGCTTCCAAATATGCCTTTGCCAATTCCACAAGAACAACAGTAGTGAAAGGCTTCTTGAAGGGAAAGATGTAACTCTGTGAGATGAATTCAGACAACACAGAGCAGTTTCTCAGAAAGCTTCTTTCCAGTTTTGAACGGAAGATATTTCCTTTTTCACTGTAGCCCTCTATGGGCTTCCAAATATCCCTTTGCCAATGCCACAAGCACCGCCTTAGCGAAAGGCTTCTTGAAGGGAAAGATGTAACTCTGTGAGATGAATTAACGGAACACAGAACAGTTTCTCAGAAAGCTTCTTTCCAGTTTTGAACGGATTATATTTCCTTTTTCACCACAGCCTTCTATGGGCTTCCAAATATCCCTTTGCCAATTCCACAAGAACAGCCTTAGCGAAAGGCTTCTTGAAGGGAAAGATGTAACTCTGTGAGATGAATTAACAGAACACAGAGCAGTTTCTCAGAAAGCTTCTTTCCAGTTTTGAACGGAAGATATTTCCTTTTTCACCATAGCCCTCTATGGGCTTCCAAATATCCCTTTGCCAATTACACAACAGCCTTAGCGAAAGGCTTCTTGAAGGGAAAGATGTAACTCTGTGAGATGAATTCAGAGAACACAGAGCAGTTTCTCAGAAAGGTTCTTTCTAGTTTTGAATGGAAGGTATTTCCTTTTTCACCATAGCCCTCTATGGGCTTCCAAATATCCCTTTGCCAATTCCACAAGAACAGCGTTAGCGAAAGGCTTCTTGAAGATAAAGATATATCTCTGTGAGATGAATTAACAGAACACAGAGCAGTTTCTCAGAAAGCGTCTTTCCAGTTTTGAACGGAAGATATTTCCTTTTTCACCATACCCCTCTTTGGGCTTCCAAATATCCCTTTGCCAATTCCACAAGAACAGCCTTAGAGAAAGGCTTCTTGAAGGGAACGATATAAGTCTGTGAGATGAATTAACAGAACACAGAGCAGTTTCTCAGAAAGCTTCTTTCCAGTTTTGAAAGGAAGATATTTCCTTTTTCACCATAGCCCTCTATGGGCTTCCAAATATCCCATTGCCAATTCCACAAGAACAGACTTAGCGAAAGGCTTCTTGAAGGGAAAGATGTAACTCTGTGAGATGAATTAAAAGAACACAGAGGAGTTTCTCAGAAAGCGTCTTTCAAGTTTTGAACGGAAGATATTTCCTTTTTCACCATAGCCCTCTATGGGCTTCCAAATATCCCTTTGCCAATTCCACAAGAACAGACTTAGCGAAAGGCTTCTTGAAGGAAAGATGTAACTCTGTGAGATGAATTAACAGAACGAAGAGCAATTTCTCAGAAAGCTTCTTCCCAGTTTTGAAGGGAAGATATTTCCCTTTTCACCATAGCCCTCTATGGGCTTCCAAATATCCCTTTGCCAATTCCACAAGAACAGCCTTAGCGAAAGGCTTCTTGAAGGGAAAGATGTAACTCTGTGAGATTAACTAAAAGAACACAGAGCAGTTTCTCAGAAAGCTTCTTTCCAGTTTTGAACGGAAGATATTTCCTTTTTCACCATAGCCCTCTAAGGGCTTCCAAATATCCCTTTGCCAATTCCACAAGAGCAGACTTAGAGAAAGGCTTCTTGAAGGGAAAGATGTAACTCTGTGAGATGAATTCAGAGAACACAGAGCAGTTTCTCAGAAAGCTTCTTTCCAGTTTTGAACGGAAGATATTTCCTTTTTCACCATAGCCCTCTATGGGCTTCCAAATATCCCTTTGCCAATTCCACAAGAACAGCCTTAGCGAAAGGCTTCTTGAAGGGAAAGATGTAACTCTCTGAGAAGAATTCAGAGAACACAGGGCAGTTTCTCAGAAAGCTTCTTTCAAGTTTTGAACGGAAGATATTTCCTTTTTCACCATAGCCCTCTATGGGCTTCCAAATATCCCTTTGCCAATTCCATAAGAACAGCCTTGGCGAAAGGCTTCTTGAAGGGAAAGATGTAACTCTGTGAGATGAACTAACAGAACACAGAGCAGTTTCTCAGAAAGCTTCTTTCCAGTTTTGAACGGAAGATATTTCCTTTTTCACCATAACCCTCTATGGGCTTCCAAATATCCATTTGCCAATTCCACAAGAACAGCCTTAGCGAAAGGCTTCTTGAAGGGAAAGATGTAACTCTGTGAAATGAATTAACAGAACACAGAACAGTTTCTCAGAAAGCTTCTTTCCAGTTTTGAACGGAAGATATTTCCTTTTTCACCATAGCCCTCTATGGGCTTCCAAATATCCCTTTGCGAATTCCAAAAGAGCACCCTTAGCGAAAGGCTTCTTGAAGGGGAAGATGTAACTCTGTGAGATGAACTAACAGAACACAGAGCAGTTTCTCAGAAAGCTTCTTTCCAGTTTTGAACGGAAGATATTTGCTTTTTCACCCCAGCCCTCTATGGGCTTCCAAATATCCCTTTGCCTATTCCACAAGAACACCCGTAGCGAAAGACTTCTTGAAGGGAAAGATGTAGCTCTGTGAGATGAATTAACAGATCACAGAGCAGTTTCTCAGAAATCTTCTTTCCAGTTTTGAACGGAAGATATTTCCTTTTTCACCCTAGCCCTCTATGGGCTTCCAAATATCCCTTTGCCAATTCCACAAGAACAGCGTTAGCGAAAGGCTTCTTGAAGTTAAAGATGTATCTCTGTGAGATGAATTAACAGAACACAGAGCAGTTTCTCAGAAATCGTCTTTCCAGTTTTGAACGGAAGATATTTCCTTTTTCACCATACCCCTCTTTGGGCTTCCAAATATCCCTTTGCCAATTCCACAAGAACAGCCTTAGAGAAAGGCTTCTTGAAGGGAACGATATAAGTCTGTGAGATGAATTAACAGAACACAGAGCAGTTTCTCAGAAAGCTTCTTTCCAGTTTTGAAAGGAAGATATTTCCTTTTTCACCATAGCCCTCTATGGGCTTCCAAATATCCCATTGCCAATTCCACAAGAACAGCCTTAGCGAAAGGCTTCTTGAAGGGAAAGATGTAACTCTGTGAGATGAATTAAAAGAACACAGAGGAGTTTCTCAGAAAGCGTCTTTCCAGTTTTGAACGGAAGATATTTCCTTTTTCACCATAGCCCTCTATGGGCTTCCAAATATCCCTTTGCCAATTCCACAAGAACAGACTTAGCGAAAGGCTTCTTGAAGGAAAGATGTAACTCTGTGAGATGAATTAACAGAACGAAGAGCAATTTCTCAGAAAGCTTCTTCCCAGTTTTGAAGGGAAGATATTTCCCTTTTCACCATAGCCCTCTATGGGCTTCCAAATATCCCTTTGCCAATTCCACAAGAACAGCCTTAGCGAAAGGCTTCTTGAAGGGAAAGATGTAACTCTGTGAGATGAACTAAAAGAACACAGAGCAGTTTCTCAGAAAGCTTCTTTCCAGTTTTGAACGGAAGATATTTCCTTTTTCACCACAGCCCTCTATGGGCTTCCAAATATCCCTTTGCCAGTTCCACAAGAACAGCCTTAGCGAAAGGCTTCTTAAAGGGAAAGATGTAATTCTGTGAGATGAACTAAACGAACACAGAGCAGTTTCTCAGAAAGCTTCTTTCCAGTTTTGAACCGAAGATATTTCTTTTTTCACCATAGCCCTCTATGGGCTTCCAAATATCCCTTTGCCAGTTCCACAAGAACAGGCTTAGCGAAAGGCTTCTTGAAAGGAAAGATGTAACTCTGTGAGATGAATTAACAGAACACAGAGCAGTTTCTCAGAAAGCTTCTTTCCAGTTTTGAACGGAAGATAATTCCTTTTTCACCATAGCCCTCTATGGGCTTCCAAATATCCCTTTGCCAATTCCACAAGAACGGCCTTGGCGAAAGGCTTTTTGGAGGGAAAGATGTAACTCTGTGAGATGAATTAATAGAACACAGAGCAGTTTCTCAGAGAGCTTCTTTCCAGTTTTGAATGGAAGATATTTCCTTTTTCACCATAGCCCTCTATGGGCTTCGTAATATCCCTTTGCCAATTCCACAAGAACAGCCTTAGCGAAAGGCTTCTTTAAGGGAATGGTGTAACTCTGTGAGTTGAATTAACAGAACACAGAGTAGTTTCTCAGAAAGCTTCTTTCCAGTTTTGAACGGAAGATATTTCCTTTTTCACCCCAGCCCTCTATGGGCTTCCAAATATCCCTTTGCCAATTCCACAAGAACACCCTTAGCGTAAGGCTTGTTGAAGGGAAAGATGTAGCTCTGTGAGATGAATTAACAGAACACAGAGCAGTTTCTCAGAAAGCTTCTTTCCAGTTTTCAACGGAAGATATTTCCTTTTTCACCATAGCCCTCTATGGGCTTCCAAATATCCCTTTGCCAACTCCACAAGAACAGCCTTGGCGAAAGGCTTCTTGAAGGGAAAGATGTAACGCTGTGAGGTGTATTCAGAGAACACAGAGCCGTTTCTCATAAAGCTTCTTTCCAGTTTTGAACGGAAGATATTTCCTTTTTCACCATAGCCCTCTATGGGCTTCCAAATATCCCTTTGCCAGTTCCACAAGAACACCCTTAGCAAAAGGTTTCTTAAAGGGAAAGATGTAACTCTATGAGATGAATTCTGAGAACACAGAGCAGTTTCTCAGAAATCTTCTTTCCAGTTTTGAACGGAAGATATTTCCTTTTTCACCATAGCCCTCTATGGGCTTCCAAATATCCCTTTGCCAATTCCAGAAGAACAGCCTGGGCGAAAGGCTTCTTGAAGGGAAAGATGTAACTCTGTGAGATGAACTAACAGAAAGCAGAGCAGTTTCTCAGAAAGCTTCTTTCCAGTTTTGAACGGAAGATATTTCCTTTTTCACCATAGCCCTCTATGGGCTTCCAAATATCCCTTTGCCAATTCCACAAGAACAGCCTTAGCGAAAGGCTTCTTGAAGGGAAAGATGTAACTCTGTGAGATGAACTAACAGAACACACAGCAGTTTCTCAGAAAGCTTCTTTCCAGTTTTGAACGGAAGATATTTCCTTTTTCACCATAGCCCTCTATGGGCTTCCAAATATCTCTTTGCCAATTACACAACAACAGCCTTAGCGAAAGGCTTCTTGAAGGGAAAGATGTAACTCTGTGAGATGAATTCAGAGAACACAGGGCAGTTTCTCAGAAAGCTTCTTTCTAGTTTTGAACGGAAGATATTTCCTTTTTCACCATAGCCCTCTATGGGCTTCCAAATATCCCTTTGCCAATTCCACAAGAACAGCCTTAGCGAAAGGCTTCTTGAAGGGAAAGATGTAACTCTGTGAGATGTACTAACAGAACACAGAACAGTTTCTCAGAAAGCTTCTTTCCAGTTTTGAACGGAGGATATTTCCTTTTTCACCATAGCCCTCTATGGGCTTCCAAATATCCCTTTGCCAGTTCCACAAGAACAGCCTTAGCGTAAGGCTTCTTGAAGCGAAAGATGCAACTCTGTGAGATGAATTAACAGAACACAGAACAGTTTCTCAGAAAGCTTCTTTCCAGTTTTGAACGGAAGATATTTCCTTTTTCACTATAGCCCTCTAGGGGCTTCAAAATATCCCTTTGCCAATTCCACAAGAACAGCCTTAGCGAAAGGCTTCTTGAAGGGAAAGATGTAACTCTGTGAGATGAATTAACAGAACACACAGCAGTTTCTCAGAAAGCGTCTTTCCAGTTTTGAACGGAAGATATTTCCTTTTTCACCATAGCCCTCTATGGGCTTCCAAATATGCCTTTGCCAATTCCACAAGAACAACAGTAGTGAAAGGCTTCTTGAAGGGAAAGATGTAACTCTGTGAGATGAATTCAGACAACACAGAGCAGTTTCTCAGAAAGCTTCTTTCCAGTTTTGAACGGAAGATATTTCCTTTTTCACTGTAGCCCTCTATGGGCTTCCAAATATCCCTTTGCCAATGCCACAAGCACCGCCTTAGCGAAAGGCTTCTTGAAGGGAAAGATGTAACTCTGTGAGATGAATTAACGGAACACAGAACAGTTTCTCAGAAAGCTTCTTTCCAGTTTTGAACGGATTATATTTCCTTTTTCACCACAGCCTTCTATGGGCTTCCAAATATCCCTTTGCCAATTCCACAAGAACAGCCTTAGCGAAAGGCTTCTTGAAGGGAAAGATGTAACTCTGTGAGATGAATTAACAGAACACAGAGCAGTTTCTCAGAAAGCTTCTTTCCAGTTTTGAACGGAAGATATTTCCTTTTTCACCATAGCCCTCTATGGGCTTCCAAATATCCCTTTGCCAATTACACAACAGCCTTAGCGAAAGGCTTCTTGAAGGGAAAGATGTAACTCTGTGAGATGAATTCAGAGAACACAGAGCAGTTTCTCAGAAAGGTTCTTTCTAGTTTTGAACGGAAGGTATTTCCTTTTTCACCATAGCCCTCTATGGGCTTCCAAATATCCCTTTGCCAATTCCACAAGAACAGCCTTAGCGAAAGGCTTCTTGAAGGGAAAGATGTAACTCTGTGAGATGAATTAGCAGAACACACAGCAGTTTCTCAGAAAGCGTCTTTCCAGTTTTGAACGGAAGGTATTTCCTTTTTCACCATAGCCCTCTATGGGCTTCCAATTATCCCTTTGCAAATTCCACAAGAACAGCCTTAGCGAAAGGCTTCTTGAAGGGAAAGATGTAACTCTGTGAGACGAACTAACAGAACACAGAGCAGTTTCTCAGAAAGCTTCTTTCCAGTTTTGAACGAAAGATATTTCCTTTTTCACCGTAGCCCTCTATGGGCTTCCAAATATCCCTTTGCCAATTCCACAAGAACAGCCTTAGCGAAAGGCTTATTGAAGGGAAAGATGTAACTCTGTGAGATGAATTAACAGAACACAGAGCAGTTTCTCAGAAAGCTTCTTTCCAGTTTTGAACGGAAGATATTTCCTTTTTCACCATAGCCCTCTATGGGCTTCCAAATATCCCTTTGCCAGTTCCACAAGAACAGCCTTAGCGAAAGGCTTCTTGAAGGGAAAGATGTAACGGTGTGAGATGAATTCAGAGAACACAGAGCGGTTTCTCAGAAAGCTTCTTTCTAGTTTTGAACGGAAGATATTTCCTTTTTCACCATTGCCCTCTATGGGCTTCCAAATATCCCTTTGCCAGTTCCACAAGAACAGCCTTAGCGAAAGGCGTCTTGAAGGGAAAGATGTAACTCTGAGATGAATTAACAGAACACAGAGCAGTTTCTCAGAAAGCTTCTTTCCAGTTTTGAAAGGAAGATATTTCCTCTTTCACCATAGCCCTCTATGGGCTTCCAAATATCCCTTTGCCAATTCCACAAGAACAGCCTTAGCGAAAGGCTCCTTGAAGGGAACGATATAACTCCGTGAGATGAATTAACAGACCACAGAACAGTTTTCAGAAAGCTTCTTTCAAGTTTTGAACGGAAGATATTTCCTTTTTCACCATAGCCCTCTATGGGCTTCCAAATATCCCTTTGCCAATTCCACAAGAACAACAGTAGCGAAAGGCTTCTTAAAGGGAAATATGTAACTCTGTGAGATGCATTCAGAGAACAAAGACCAGTTTCTCAGAAAGCTTCTTTCCAGTTTTGAACGGAAGATATTTCCTTTTTTACTGTAGCCCTCTATGGGCTTCCAAATATCCCTTTGCCAATTCCACAAGCACAGCCTTAGCGAAAGGCTTCTTGAAGGGACAGATGTAACTCTGTGAGATGAATTAACGGAACACAGAACAGTTTCTCAGAAAGCTTCTTTCCAGTTTTGAATGGATTATATTTCCTTTTTCACCACAGCCTTCTATGGGCTTCCAAATATCCCTTTGCCAATTCCACAAGAACAGCCTCAGCGAAAGGCTTCTTGAAGGGAAAGATGTAACTCTGTTAGGTGAACTAACGGAACACAGAGCAGTTTCTCAGAAAGCTTCTTTCCAGTTTTGAACGGAAGATATTTCCTTTTTTGCCATTGCCCTCTACGGACTTCCAAATATCCCTTTGCCAGTTCCACAAGAACAGCCTTAGCGAAAGGCTTCTTGAAGGGAAAGATGTAACTCTGTGAGATGATATCAGAGAACACAGAGCAGTTTCTCAGAAAGCTTCTTTCCAGTTTTGAACGGAAGATATTTCCTTTTTCACCATAGCCCTCTATAGGCTTCCAAATATCCCTTTGCCAGTTCCACAAGAACAGCCTTAGCGAAAGGCTTCTTGAAGGGAAAGATCTAACTCTGTGAGATGAATTAACAGAACACAGAGCAGTTTCTCAGAAAGCTTCTTTCCAGTTTTGAACGGAAGATATTTCCTTTTTCACCACAGCCCTCTATGGGCTTCCAAATATCCCTTTGCCAATTCCACAAGAACAGCCTTAGCGAAAGGCTTCTTGAAGGGAAAGATGTAACTCTGTGAGATGAATTAACAGAACACAGAGAAGTTTCTCAGAAAGCTTCTTTCCAGTTTTGAACGGAAGATATTTACTTTTTCACCATAGCCCTCTATGGGCTTCCAAATATCCCTTGCCAATTATACAAGAACAGCCTTGGCCAAAGGCTTTTGAAGGGAAAGATGTAAAGGTGTGAGATGAATTCAGAGAACACAGAGCGGTTTCTCAGAAAGCTTCTTTCCAGTTTTGAACGGAAGTTATTTCCTTTTTCACCATAGCCCTCTATGGGCTTCCAAATATCCCTTTGCCAATTCCACAAGAACAGCCTTAGCGAAAGTCTTCTTGAAGGGAAAGATGGAACTCTGTGAGATGAATTCAGGGAACACAGAGCAGTTTCTCAGAAAGCTTCTTTCCAGTTTTGAACGGAAGATATTTCCTTTTTCACCATAGCCCTCTATGGGCTTCCAAATATCCCTTTGCCAGTTCCACAAGAACAGCCTTAGCGAAAGGCTTCTTGAAGGGAAAGATGTAACTCTGAGATGAATTAACAGAACACGGAGCAGTTTCTCAGAAAGCTTCTTTCCAGTTTTGAAAGGAAGATATTTCCTCTTTCACCATAGCCCTCTATGGGCTTCCAAATATCCCTTTGCCAATTCCACAAGAACAGCCTTAGCGAAAGCCTCCTTGAAGGGAACGATATAACTCCGTGAGATGAATTAACAGACCACAGAACAGTTTTCAGAAAGCTTCTTTCCAGTTTTGAACGGAAGATATTTCCTTTTTCACCATAGCCTTCTATGGGCTTCCAAATATCCCTTTGCCAATTCCACAAGAACAACAGTAGCGAAAGGCTTCTTAAAGGGAAATATGTAACTCTGTGAGATGCATTCAGAGAACAAAGACCAGTTTCTCAGAAAGCTTCTTTCCAGTTTTGAACGGAAGATATTTCCTTTTTTACTGTAGCCCTCTATGGGCTTCCAAATATCCCTTTGCCAATTCCACAAGCACAGCCTTAGCGAAAGGCTTCTTGAAGGGACAGATGTAACTCTGTGAGATGAATTAACGGAACACAGAACAGTTTCTCAGAAAGCTTCTTTCCAGTTTTGAACGGATTATATTTCCTTTTTCACCACAGCCTTCTATGGGCTTCCAAATATCCCTTTGCCAATTCCACAAGAACAGCCTCAGCGAAAGGCTTCTTGAAGGGAAAGATGTAACTCTGTTAGGTGAACTAACGGAACACAGAGCAGTTTCTCAGAAAGCTTCTTTCCAGTTTTGAACGGAAGATATTTCCTTTTTTGCCATTGCCCTCTACGGACTTCCAAATATCCCTTTGCCAGTTCCACAAGAACAGCCTTAGCGAAAGGCTTCTTGAAGGGAAAGATGTAACTCTGTGAGATGATATCAGAGAACACAGAGCAGTTTCTCAGAAAGCTTCTTTCCAGTTTTGAACGGAAGATATTTCCTTTTTCACCATAGCCCTCTATAGGCTTCCAAATATCCCTTTGCCAGTTCCACAAGAACAGCCTTAGCGAAAGGCTTCTTGAAGGGAAAGATCTAACTCTGTGAGATGAATTAACAGAACACAGAGCAGTTTCTCAGAAAGCTTCTTTCCAGTTTTGAACGGAAGATATTTCCTTTTTCACCACAGCCCTCTGAGGGCTTCCAAATATCCCTTTGCCAATTCCACAAGAACAGCCTTAGCGAAAGGCTTCTTGAAGGGAAAGATGTATCTCTGTGAGATGAATTAACAGAACACAGAGCAGTTTCTCAGAAAGCGTCTTTCCAGTTTTGAACGGAAGATATTTCCTTTTTCACCATACCCCTCTTTGGGCTTCCAAATATCCCTTTGCCAATTCCACAAGAACTGCCTTAGAGAAAGGCTTCTTGAAGGGAACGATATAAGTCTGTGAGATGAATTAACAGAACACAGAGCAGTTTCTCAGAAAGCTTCTTTCCAGTTTTGAAAGGAAGATATTTCCTTTTTCACCATAGCCCTCTATGGGCTTCCAAATATCCCATTGCCAATTCCACAAGAACAGCCTTAGCGAAAGGCTTCTTGAAGGGAAAGATGTAACTCTGTGAGATGAATTAAAAGAACACAGAGAAGTTTCTCAGAAAGCGTCTTTCAAGTTTTGAACGGAAGATATTTCCTTTTTCATCATAGCCCTCTATGGGCTTCCAAATATCCCTTTGCCAATTCCACAAGAACAGCCTTAGCGAAAGGCTTCTTGAAGGGAAAGATGTAACTCTGTGAGATGAATTTACAGAACACACAGCAGTTTCTCAGAAAGCGTCTTTCCAGTTTTGAACGGAAGATATTTCCTTTTTCACCATAGCCCTCTATGGGCTTCCAAATATCCTTTGCCAATTCCACAAGAACAGCCTTAGCGAAAGGCTTCTTGAAGGGAAAGATGTAACTCTGTGAGATGAATTAACAGAACAAAGAGCAGTTTCTCAGAAACCTTCTTTCTAGTTTTGAACGGAAAATATTTCCTTTTTCACCATAGCCCTCTATGGGCTTCCAAATATCCCTTTGCCAATTCCACAAGAACAGCCTTAGCGAAAGGCTTCTTGAAGGGAAAGATGTAACTCTGTGAGATGAATTAACAGAACACAGAGCAGTTTCTCAGAAAGCTTCTTTCCAGTTTTAAACGGAAGATATTTCCTTTTTAACCATACCCCTCTATGGGCTTCCAAATATCCCTTTGCCTATTCCACAAGAACTGCCTTAGCGAAAGGTTTCTTGAAGGGAAAGATGTAACACTGTGAGATGAATTAACAGAACACAGAGCAGTTTCTCAGAAAGCTTCTTTCCAGTTTTAAACGGAAGATATTTCCTTTTTAACCATAACCCTCTAAGGGCTTCCAAATATCCCTTTGCTAATTCCACAAGAACGGCCATAGCGAAAGGCTTCTTGAAGGGAAAGATGTAACTCTGTGAGATGAATTAAGAGAACACCTAGCAGTTTCTCAAAAAGCTTCTTTCCAGTTTTGAACGGAAGATATTTCCTTTTTCACCATAGCCCTCTATGGGCTTCCAAATATCTCTTTCCCAGTTCCACAAGAACAGCCTTAGCGAAAGGCTTCTTGAAGGGAAAGATGTAACACGGTGAGATATACTAACAGAACACAGAGCAGTTTCTCAGAAAGCTTCTTTCCAGATTTGAACGGAAGGTATTTCCTTTTTCACCAGAGCCCTCTATGGGCTTCCAAATATCCCTTTGCCAATTCCAGAAGAACATCCTTGGCGAAAGGCTTCTTGAAGGGGAAGATGTAACTCTGTGAGATGAACTAACAGAACACAGAACAGTTTCTCAGAAAGCTTATTTCCAGTTTTCAACGGAAGATATTTCCTTTTTCACCATAGCCCTCTATGGGCTTCCAAATATCCCTTTGCCAATTCCACAAGAACAGCCTTAGCGAAAGGCTTCTTGAAGGGAACGATGTAAGTCTGTGAGATGAATTAACAGAACACAGAGCAGTTTCTCAGAAAGCTTCTTTCCAGTTTTGAAAGGAAGATATTTCTTTTTTCACCATAGCCCTCTATGGGCGTCCAAATATCCCTTTGCTAATTCCACAAGAACAGCCTTAGCGAAAGGCTTCTTGAAGGGAAAGATGTAACTATGTGGGATGAATTAACAGAACACAGAGCAGTTTCTCAGAAAGCTTCTTTCCAGTTTTGAACGGAAGATTTTTCCTTTTTCACCCATGCCCTCTATGGGCTTCCAATTATCCCTTTGCCAATTCCACAAGAAAAGCCTTAGCGATAGGCTTCTTGAAGGGAAAGATGTAACTCTGTGAGAAGAATTCAGAGAACACAGAGCAGTTTCTCAGAAAGCTTCTTTCCAGTTTTGAACGGGAGATATTTCCTTTTTCACCATAGCCCTCTATGGGCTTCCAAATATCCCTTTGCCAATTCCACAAGAACAGCCTTATCAAAAGGCTTCTTGAAGGGAAAGATGTAACTCTTTGAGATGAATTCAGAGAACACAGAGCAGATTCTCAGAAAGCTTCTTTCCAGTTTTGAACGGAAGATATTTCCTTTTTCAGCATAGCCCTCTATGGGCTTCCAAATATCCCTTCGCCAATTCCACAAGAACAACCTTAGCGAAAGGCTTCTTGAAGGGAAAGATGTAACTCTGTGAGATGAACTAACAGAACAGAGAGCAGTTTCTCAGAAAGCTTCTTTCCAGTTTTGAACGGAAGATATTTGGTTTTTCACCCCAGCCCTCTATGGGCTTCCAAATATCCCTTTGCCTATTCCAAAAGAACACCCTTAGCGAAAGAATTCTTGAAGGGAAGGATGTAGCTCTGTGAGATGAATTAACAGATCACAGAGCAGTTTCTCAGAAAGCTTCTTTCCAGTTTTGAACGGAAGATATTTCCTTTTTCACTATAGCCCTCTATGGGCTTCCAAATATCCCTTTGTAAATTCCACAAAAACAGCCTTAGCGAAAGGCTTCTTGACGGGAAATATGTAACTCTGTGAGATGAATTAACAGAACACAGAGCAGTTTCTCAGAAAGCTTCTTTCCAGTTTTGAACGGAAGATATTTCCTTTTTCACCATAGCCCTCTAAGGGCTTCCAAATATCCTTTTGCCAATTCCACAAGAACAGCCTTAGCGAAAGGCTTCTTGAAGGGAACGATGAAACTCTGAGAGATGAATTAACAGAACACAGAGCAGTTTCTCAGAAGCTTCTTTCCAGTTTTGAACAGAAGATATTTCCTTTTTCACCATAGCCCTCTATGGGCTTCCAAATATCCCTTTGCCAATTCCACAAGAACAGACTTAGCGAAAGGCTTCTTGAAGGGAAAGATGTAACTCTGTGAGATGAATTAACAGAACACAGAGCAGTTTCTCAGAAAGCTTCTTTCCAGTTTTGATCGGAAGATATTTCCTTTTTCACCCTAGCCCTCAATGGGCTTCCAAATGTCCCTTTGCCAATTCCACAAGAACAGACTTAGCGAAAGGCTTCTTGAAGGGAAAGATGTAACTCTGTGAGATGAATTAACAGAACACAGAGCAGTTTCTCAGAAAGCTTCTTTCCAGTTTTGAACGGAAGATATTTCCTTTTTCACCATAGCCCTCTATGGGCTTCCCAATATCCCTTTGCCAATTCCACAAGAGCATCGTTAGCGAAAGGCTTCTTGAAGGGAAAGATGTATCTCTGTGAGATGAATTAACAGAACACAGAGCAGTTTCTCAGAAAGCTTCTTTCCAGTTTTGAACGGAAGATATTTCCTTTTCCACCATAGCCCTCTACGGGCTTCCAAATATCACTTTGCCAATTCAACAAAGACAGTCTTAGCGAAAGGCTTCTTGAAGGGAAAGATGTAACTCTGTGAGATGAATTAACAGAACACACAGCAGTTCCTCAGAAAGCCTCTTTCCAGTTTTGATCGGAAGATATTTCCTTTTTCACCATACGCCTCTATGGGCTTCCAAATATCCCTTTGCCAATTCCACAAGAACAGCCTTAGCGAAAGGCTTCTTGAAGGGAAAGATGTAACTCTGTGAGATGAATTAGCAGAACACACAGCAGTTTCTCAGAAAGCGTCTTTCCAGTTTTGAACGGAAGGTATTTCCTTTTTCACCATAGCCCTCTATGGGCTTCCAATTATCCCTTTGCAAATTCCACAAGAACAGCCTTAGCGAAAGGCTTCTTGAAGGGAAAGATGTAACTCTGTGAGACGAACTAACAGAACACAGAGCAGTTTCTCAGAAAGCTTCTTTCCAGTTTTGAACGAAAGATATTTCCTTTTTCACCGTAGCCCTCTATGGGCTTCCAAATATCCCTTTGCCAATTCCACAAGAACAGCCTTAGCGAAAGGCTTATTGAAGGGAAAGATGTAACTCTGTGAGATGAATTAACAGAACACAGAGCAGTTTCTCAGAAAGCTTCTTTCCAGTTTTGAACGGAAGATATTTCCTTTTTCACCATAGCCCTCTATGGGCTTCCAAATATCCCTTTGCCAGTTCCACAAGAACAGCCTTAGCGAAAGGCTTCTTGAAGGGAAAGATGTAACGGTGTGAGATGAATTCAGAGAACACAGAGCGGTTTCTCAGAAAGCTTCTTTCTAGTTTTGAACGGAAGATATTTCCTTTTTCACCATTGCCCTCTATGGGCTTCCAAATATCCCTTTGCCAGTTCCACAAGAACAGCCTTAGCGAAAGGCGTCTTGAAGGGAAAGATGTAACTCTGAGATGAATTAACAGAACACAGAGCAGTTTCTCAGAAAGCTTCTTTCCAGTTTTGAAAGGAAGATATTTCCTCTTTCACCATAGCCCTCTATGGGCTTCCAAATATCCCTTTGCCAATTCCACAAGAACAGCCTTAGCGAAAGGCTCCTTGAAGGGAACGATATAACTCCGTGAGATGAATTAACAGACCACAGAACAGTTTTCAGAAAGCTTCTTTCAAGTTTTGAACGGAAGATATTTCCTTTTTCACCATAGCCCTCTATGGGCTTCCAAATATCCCTTTGCCAATTCCACAAGAACAACAGTAGCGAAAGGCTTCTTAAAGGGAAATATGTAACTCTGTGAGATGCATTCAGAGAACAAAGACCAGTTTCTCAGAAAGCTTCTTTCCAGTTTTGAACGGAAGATATTTCCTTTTTTACTGTAGCCCTCTATGGGCTTCCAAATATCCCTTTGCCAATTCCACAAGCACAGCCTTAGCGAAAGGCTTCTTGAAGGGACAGATGTAACTCTGTGAGATGAATTAACGGAACACAGAACAGTTTCTCAGAAAGCTTCTTTCCAGTTTTGAATGGATTATATTTCCTTTTTCACCACAGCCTTCTATGGGCTTCCAAATATCCCTTTGCCAATTCCACAAGAACAGCCTCAGCGAAAGGCTTCTTGAAGGGAAAGATGTAACTCTGTTAGGTGAACTAACGGAACACAGAGCAGTTTCTCAGAAAGCTTCTTTCCAGTTTTGAACGGAAGATATTTCCTTTTTTGCCATTGCCCTCTACGGACTTCCAAATATCCCTTTGCCAGTTCCACAAGAACAGCCTTAGCGAAAGGCTTCTTGAAGGGAAAGATGTAACTCTGTGAGATGATATCAGAGAACACAGAGCAGTTTCTCAGAAAGCTTCTTTCCAGTTTTGAACGGAAGATATTTCCTTTTTCACCATAGCCCTCTATAGGCTTCCAAATATCCCTTTGCCAGTTCCACAAGAACAGCCTTAGCGAAAGGCTTCTTGAAGGGAAAGATCTAACTCTGTGAGATGAATTAACAGAACACAGAGCAGTTTCTCAGAAAGCTTCTTTCCAGTTTTGAACGGAAGATATTTCCTTTTTCACCACAGCCCTCTATGGGCTTCCAAATATCCCTTTGCCAATTCCACAAGAACAGCCTTAGCGAAAGGCTTCTTGAAGGGAAAGATGTAACTCTGTGAGATGAATTAACAGAACACAGAGAAGTTTCTCAGAAAGCTTCTTTCCAGTTTTGAACGGAAGATATTTACTTTTTCACCATAGCCCTCTATGGGCTTCCAAATATCCCTTGCCAATTATACAAGAACAGCCTTGGCCAAAGGCTTTTGAAGGGAAAGATGTAAAGGTGTGAGATGAATTCAGAGAACACAGAGCGGTTTCTCAGAAAGCTTCTTTCCAGTTTTGAACGGAAGTTATTTCCTTTTTCACCATAGCCCTCTATGGGCTTCCAAATATCCCTTTGCCAATTCCACAAGAACAGCCTTAGCGAAAGTCTTCTTGAAGGGAAAGATGGAACTCTGTGAGATGAATTCAGGGAACACAGAGCAGTTTCTCAGAAAGCTTCTTTCCAGTTTTGAACGGAAGATATTTCCTTTTTCACCATAGCCCTCAATGGGCTTCCAAATGTCCCTTTGCCAATTCCACAAGAACAGACTTAGCGAAAGGCTTCTTGAAGGGAAAGATGTAACTCTGTGAGATGAATTAACAGAACACAGAGCAGTTTCTCAGAAAGCTTCTTTCCAGTTTTGAACGGAAGATATTTCCTTTTTCACCATAGCCCTCTATGGGCTTCCCAATATCCCTTTGCCAATTCCACAAGAGCATCGTTAGCGAAAGGCTTCTTGAAGGGAAAGATGTATCTCTGTGAGATGAATTAACAGAACACAGAGCAGTTTCTCAGAAAGCTTCTTTCCAGTTTTGAACGGAAGATATTTCCTTTTCCACCATAGCCCTCTACGGGCTTCCAAATATCACTTTGCCAATTCAACAAAGACAGTCTTAGCGAAAGGCTTCTTGAAGGGAAAGATGTAACTCTGTGAGATGAATTAACAGAACACACAGCAGTTCCTCAGAAAGCCTCTTTCCAGTTTTGAACGGAAGATATTTCCTTTTTCACCATACGCCTCTATGGGCTTCCAAATATCCCTTTGCCAATTCCACAAGAACAGCCTTAGCGAAAGGCTTCTTGAAGGGAAAGATGTAACTCTGTGAGATGAATTAGCAGAACACACAGCAGTTTCTCAGAAAGCGTCTTTCCAGTTTTGAACGGAAGGTATTTCCTTTTTCACCATAGCCCTCTATGGGCTTCCAATTATCCCTTTGCAAATTCCACAAGAACAGCCTTAGCGAAAGGCTTCTTGAAGGGAAAGATGTAACTCTGTGAGACGAACTAACAGAACACAGAGCAGTTTCTCAGAAAGCTTCTTTCCAGTTTTGAACGAAAGATATTTCCTTTTTCACCGTAGCCCTCTATGGGCTTCCAAATATCCCTTTGCCAATTCCACAAGAACAGCCTTAGCGAAAGGCTTATTGAAGGGAAAGATGTAACTCTGTGAGATGAATTAACAGAACACAGAGCAGTTTCTCAGAAAGCTTCTTTCCAGTTTTGAACGGAAGATATTTCCTTTTTCACCATAGCCCTCTATGGGCTTCCAAATATCCCTTTGCCAGTTCCACAAGAACAGCCTTAGCGAAAGGCTTCTTGAAGGGAAAGATGTAACGGTGTGAGATGAATTCAGAGAACACAGAGCGGTTTCTCAGAAAGCTTCTTTCTAGTTTTGAACGGAAGATATTTCCTTTTTCACCATTGCCCTCTATGGGCTTCCAAATATCCCTTTGCCAGTTCCACAAGAACAGCCTTAGCGAAAGGCGTCTTGAAGGGAAAGATGTAACTCTGAGATGAATTAACAGAACACAGAGCAGTTTCTCAGAAAGCTTCTTTCCAGTTTTGAAAGGAAGATATTTCCTCTTTCACCATAGCCCTCTATGGGCTTCCAAATATCCCTTTGCCAATTCCACAAGAACAGCCTTAGCGAAAGGCTCCTTGAAGGGAACGATATAACTCCGTGAGATGAATTAACAGACCACAGAACAGTTTTCAGAAAGCTTCTTTCAAGTTTTGAACGGAAGATATTTCCTTTTTCACCATAGCCCTCTATGGGCTTCCAAATATCCCTTTGCCAATTCCACAAGAACAACAGTAGCGAAAGGCTTCTTAAAGGGAAATATGTAACTCTGTGAGATGCATTCAGAGAACAAAGACCAGTTTCTCAGAAAGCTTCTTTCCAGTTTTGAACGGAAGATATTTCCTTTTTTACTGTAGCCCTCTATGGGCTTCCAAATATCCCTTTGCCAATTCCACAAGCACAGCCTTAGCGAAAGGCTTCTTGAAGGGACAGATGTAACTCTGTGAGATGAATTAACGGAACACAGAACAGTTTCTCAGAAAGCTTCTTTCCAGTTTTGAATGGATTATATTTCCTTTTTCACCACAGCCTTCTATGGGCTTCCAAATATCCCTTTGCCAATTCCACAAGAACAGCCTCAGCGAAAGGCTTCTTGAAGGGAAAGATGTAACTCTGTTAGGTGAACTAACGGAACACAGAGCAGTTTCTCAGAAAGCTTCTTTCCAGTTTTGAACGGAAGATATTTCCTTTTTTGCCATTGCCCTCTACGGACTTCCAAATATCCCTTTGCCAGTTCCACAAGAACAGCCTTAGCGAAAGGCTTCTTGAAGGGAAAGATGTAACTCTGTGAGATGATATCAGAGAACACAGAGCAGTTTCTCAGAAAGCTTCTTTCCAGTTTTGAACGGAAGATATTTCCTTTTTCACCATAGCCCTCTATAGGCTTCCAAATATCCCTTTGCCAGTTCCACAAGAACAGCCTTAGCGAAAGGCTTCTTGAAGGGAAAGATCTAACTCTGTGAGATGAATTAACAGAACACAGAGCAGTTTCTCAGAAAGCTTCTTTCCAGTTTTGAACGGAAGATATTTCCTTTTTCACCACAGCCCTCTATGGGCTTCCAAATATCCCTTTGCCAATTCCACAAGAACAGCCTTAGCGAAAGGCTTCTTGAAGGGAAAGATGTAACTCTGTGAGATGAATTAACAGAACACAGAGAAGTTTCTCAGAAAGCTTCTTTCCAGTTTTGAACGGAAGATATTTACTTTTTCACCATAGCCCTCTATGGGCTTCCAAATATCCCTTGCCAATTATACAAGAACAGCCTTGGCCAAAGGCTTTTGAAGGGAAAGATGTAAAGGTGTGAGATGAATTCAGAGAACACAGAGCGGTTTCTCAGAAAGCTTCTTTCCAGTTTTGAACGGAAGTTATTTCCTTTTTCACCATAGCCCTCTATGGGCTTCCAAATATCCCTTTGCCAATTCCACAAGAACAGCCTTAGCGAAAGTCTTCTTGAAGGGAAAGATGGAACTCTGTGAGATGAATTCAGGGAACACAGAGCAGTTTCTCAGAAAGCTTCTTTCCAGTTTTGAACGGAAGATATTTCCTTTTTCACCATAGCCCTCTATGGGCTTCCAAATATCCCTTTGCCAGTTCCACAAGAACAGCCTTAGCGAAAGGCTTCTTGAAGGGAAAGATGTAACTCTGAGATGAATTAACAGAACACGGAGCAGTTTCTCAGAAAGCTTCTTTCCAGTTTTGAAAGGAAGATATTTCCTCTTTCACCATAGCCCTCTATGGGCTTCCAAATATCCCTTTGCCAATTCCACAAGAACAGCCTTAGCGAAAGCCTCCTTGAAGGGAACGATATAACTCCGTGAGATGAATTAACAGAACACAGAACAGTTTTCAGAAAGCTTCTTTCCAGTTTTGAACGGAAGATATTTCCTTTTTCACCATAGCCTTCTATGGGCTTCCAAATATCCCTTTGCCAATTCCACAAGAACAACAGTAGCGAAAGGCTTCTTAAAGGGAAATATGTAACTCTGTGAGATGCATTCAGAGAACAAAGACCAGTTTCTCAGAAAGCTTCTTTCCAGTTTTGAACGGAAGATATTTCCTTTTTTACTGTAGCCCTCTATGGGCTTCCAAATATCCCTTTGCCAATTCCACAAGCACAGCCTTAGCGAAAGGCTTCTTGAAGGGACAGATGTAACTCTGTGAGATGAATTAACGGAACACAGAACAGTTTCTCAGAAAGCTTCTTTCCAGTTTTGAACGGATTATATTTCCTTTTTCACCACAGCCTTCTATGGGCTTCCAAATATCCCTTTGCCAATTCCACAAGAACAGCCTCAGCGAAAGGCTTCTTGAAGGGAAAGATGTAACTCTGTTAGGTGAACTAACGGAACACAGAGCAGTTTCTCAGAAAGCTTCTTTCCAGTTTTGAACGGAGGATATTTCCTTTTTTGCCATTGCCCTCTACGGACTTCCAAATATCCCTTTGCCAGTTCCACAAGAACAGCCTTAGCGAAAGGCTTCTTGAAGGGAAAGATGTAACTCTGTGAGATGATATCAGAGAACACAGAGCAGTTTCTCAGAAAGCTTCTTTCCAGTTTTGAACGGAAGATATTTCCTTTTTCACCATAGCCCTCTATAGGCTTCCAAATATCCCTTTGCCAGTTCCACAAGAACAGCCTTAGCGAAAGGCTTCTTGAAGGGAAAGATCTAACTCTGTGAGATGAATTAACAGAACACAGAGCAGTTTCTCAGAAAGCTTCTTTCCAGTTTTGAACGGAAGATATTTCCTTTTTCACCACAGCCCTCTGAGGGCTTCCAAATATCCCTTTGCCAATTCCACAAGAACAGCCTTAGCGAAAGGCTTCTTGAAGGGAAAGATGTATCTCTGTGAGATGAATTAACAGAACACAGAGCAGTTTCTCAGAAAGCGTCTTTCCAGTTTTGAACGGAAGATATTTCCTTTTTCACCATACCCCTCTTTGGGCTTCCAAATATCCCTTTGCCAATTCCACAAGAACTGCCTTAGAGAAAGGCTTCTTGAAGGGAACGATATAAGTCTGTGAGATGAATTAACAGAACACAGAGCAGTTTCTCAGAAAGCTTCTTTCCAGTTTTGAAAGGAAGATATTTCCTTTTTCACCATAGCCCTCTATGGGCTTCCAAATATTCCATTGCCAATTCCACAAGAACAGCCTTAGCGAAAGGCTTCTTGAAGGGAAAGATGTAACTCTGTGAGATGAATTAAAAGAACACAGAGGAGTTTCTCAGAAAGCGTCTTTCAAGTTTTGAACGGAAGATATTTCCTTTTTCACCATAGCCCTCTAAGGGCTTCCAAATATCCCTTTGCCAATTCCACAAGAGCAGACTTAGAGAAAGGCTTCTTGAAGGGAAAGATGTAACTCTGTGAGATGAATTCAGAGAACACAGAGCAGTTTCTCAGAAAGCTTCTTTCCAGTTTTGAAAGGAAGATATTTCCTTTTTCACCATAGCCCTCTATGGGCTTCCAAATATCCCATTGCCAATTCCACAAGAACAGACTTAGCGAAAGGCTTCTTGAAGGGAAAGATGTAACTCTGTGAGATGAATTAAAAGAACACAGAGGAGTTTCTCAGAAAGCGTCTTTCAAGTTTTGAACGGAAGATATTTCCTTTTTCACCATAGCCCTCTATGGGCTTCCAAATATCCCTTTGCCAATTCCACAAGAACAGACTTAGCGAAAGGCTTCTTGAAGGAAAGATGTAACTCTGTGAGATGAATTAACAGAACGAAGAGCAATTTCTCAGAAAGCTTCTTCCCAGTTTTGAAGGGAAGATATTTCCCTTTTCACCATAGCCCTCTATGGGCTTCCAAATATCCCTTTGCCAATTCCACAAGAACAGCCTTAGCGAAAGGCTTCTTAAAGGGAAAGATGTAACTCTGTGAGATGAACTAAAAGAACACAGAGCAGTTTCTCAGAAAGCTTCTTTCCAGTTTTGAACGGAAGATATTTCCTTTTTCACCATAGCCCTCTAAGGGCTTCCAAATATCCCTTTGCCAATTCCACAAGAGCAGACTTAGAGAAAGGCTTCTTGAAGGGAAAGATGTAACTCTGTGAGATGAATTCAGAGAACACAGAGCAGTTTCTCAGAAAGCTTCTTTCCAGTTTTGAACGGAAGATATTTCCTTTTTCACCATAGCCCTCTATGGGCTTCCAAATATCCCTTTGCCAATTCCAGAAGAACATCCTTGGCGAAAGGCTTCTTGAAGGGGAAGATGTAACTCTGTGAGATGAACTAACAGAACACAGAACAGTTTCTCAGAAAGCTTATTTCCAGTTTTCAACGGAAGATATTTCCTTTTTCACCATAGCCCTCTATGGGCTTCCAAATATCCCTTTGCCAATTCCACAAGAACAGCCTTAGCGAAAGGCTTCTTGAAGGGAACGATGTAAGTCTGTGAGATGAATTAACAGAACACAGAGCAGTTTCTCAGAAAGCTTCTTTCCAGTTTTGAAAGGAAGATATTTCTTTTTTCACCATAGCCCTCTATGGGCTTCCAAATATCCCTTTGCTAATTCCACAAGAACAGCCTTAGCGAAAGGCTTCTTGAAGGGAAAGATGTAACTATGTGGGATGAATTAACAGAACACAGAGCAGTTTCTCAGAAAGCTTCTTTCCAGTTTTGAACGGAAGATTTTTCCTTTTTCACCCATGCCCTCTATGGGCTTCCAATTATCCCTTTGCCAATTCCACAAGAAAAGCCTTAGCGATAGGCTTCTTGAAGGGAAAGATGTAACTCTGTGAGAAGAATTCAGAGAACACAGAGCAGTTTCTCAGAAAGCTTCTTTCCAGTTTTGAACGGGAGATATTTCCTTTTTCACCATAGCCCTCTATGGGCTTCCAAATATCCCTTTGCCAATTCCACAAGAACAGCCTTATCAAAAGGCTTCTTGAAGGGAAAGATGTAACTCTTTGAGATGAATTCAGAGAACACAGAGCAGATTCTCAGAAAGCTTCTTTCCAGTTTTGAACGGAAGATATTTCCTTTTTCAGCATAGCCCTCTATGGGCTTCCAAATATCCCTTCGCCAATTCCACAAGAACAACCTTAGCGAAAGGCTTCTTGAAGGGAAAGATGTAACTCTGTGAGATGAACTAACAGAACAGAGAGCAGTTTCTCAGAAAGCTTCTTTCCAGTTTTGAACGGAAGATATTTGGTTTTTCACCCCAGCCCTCTATGGGCTTCCAAATATCCCTTTGCCTATTCCAAAAGAACACCCTTAGCGAAAGAATTCTTGAAGGGAAGGATGTAGCTCTGTGAGATGAATTAACAGATCACAGAGCAGTTTCTCAGAAAGCTTCTTTCCAGTTTTGAATGGATTATATTTCCTTTTTCACCACAGCCTTCTATGGGCTTCCAAATATCCCTTTGCCAATTCCACAAGAACAGCCTCAGCGAAAGGCTTCTTGAAGGGAAAGATGTAACTCTGTTAGGTGAACTAACGGAACACAGAGCAGTTTCTCAGAAAGCTTCTTTCCAGTTTTGAACGGAAGATATTTCCTTTTTTGCCATTGCCCTCTACGGACTTCCAAATATCCCTTTGCCAGTTCCACAAGAACAGCCTTAGCGAAAGGCTTCTTGAAGGGAAAGATGTAACTCTGTGAGATGATATCAGAGAACACAGAGCAGTTTCTCAGAAAGCTTCTTTCCAGTTTTGAACGGAAGATATTTCCTTTTTCACCATAGCCCTCTATAGGCTTCCAAATATCCCTTTGCCAGTTCCACAAGAACAGCCTTAGCGAAAGGCTTCTTGAAGGGAAAGATCTAACTCTGTGAGATGAATTAACAGAACACAGAGCAGTTTCTCAGAAAGCTTCTTTCCAGTTTTGAACGGAAGATATTTCCTTTTTCACCACAGCCCTCTATGGGCTTCCAAATATCCCTTTGCCAATTCCACAAGAACAGCCTTAGCGAAAGGCTTCTTGAAGGGAAAGATGTAACTCTGTGAGATGAATTAACAGAACACAGAGAAGTTTCTCAGAAAGCTTCTTTCCAGTTTTGAACGGAAGATATTTACTTTTTCACCATAGCCCTCTATGGGCTTCCAAATATCCCTTGCCAATTATACAAGAACAGCCTTGGCCAAAGGCTTTTGAAGGGAAAGATGTAAAGGTGTGAGATGAATTCAGAGAACACAGAGCGGTTTCTCAGAAAGCTTCTTTCCAGTTTTGAACGGAAGTTATTTCCTTTTTCACCATAGCCCTCTATGGGCTTCCAAATATCCCTTTGCCAATTCCACAAGAACAGCCTTAGCGAAAGTCTTCTTGAAGGGAAAGATGGAACTCTGTGAGATGAATTCAGGGAACACAGAGCAGTTTCTCAGAAAGCTTCTTTCCAGTTTTGAACGGAAGATATTTCCTTTTTCACCATAGCCCTCTATGGGCTTCCAAATATCCCTTTGCCAGTTCCACAAGAACAGCCTTAGCGAAAGGCTTCTTGAAGGGAAAGATGTAACTCTGAGATGAATTAACAGAACACGGAGCAGTTTCTCAGAAAGCTTCTTTCCAGTTTTGAAAGGAAGATATTTCCTCTTTCACCATAGCCCTCTATGGGCTTCCAAATATCCCTTTGCCAATTCCACAAGAACAGCCTTAGCGAAAGCCTCCTTGAAGGGAACGATATAACTCCGTGAGATGAATTAACAGAACACAGAACAGTTTTCAGAAAGCTTCTTTCCAGTTTTGAACGGAAGATATTTCCTTTTTCACCATAGCCTTCTATGGGCTTCCAAATATCCCTTTGCCAATTCCACAAGAACAACAGTAGCGAAAGGCTTCTTAAAGGGAAATATGTAACTCTGTGAGATGCATTCAGAGAACAAAGACCAGTTTCTCAGAAAGCTTCTTTCCAGTTTTGAACGGAAGATATTTCCTTTTTTACTGTAGCCCTCTATGGGCTTCCAAATATCCCTTTGCCAATTCCACAAGCACAGCCTTAGCGAAAGGCTTCTTGAAGGGACAGATGTAACTCTGTGAGATGAATTAACGGAACACAGAACAGTTTCTCAGAAAGCTTCTTTCCAGTTTTGAACGGATTATATTTCCTTTTTCACCACAGCCTTCTATGGGCTTCCAAATATCCCTTTGCCAATTCCACAAGAACAGCCTCAGCGAAAGGCTTCTTGAAGGGAAAGATGTAACTCTGTTAGGTGAACTAACGGAACACAGAGCAGTTTCTCAGAAAGCTTCTTTCCAGTTTTGAACGGAGGATATTTCCTTTTTTGCCATTGCCCTCTACGGACTTCCAAATATCCCTTTGCCAGTTCCACAAGAACAGCCTTAGCGAAAGGCTTCTTGAAGGGAAAGATGTAACTCTGTGAGATGATATCAGAGAACACAGAGCAGTTTCTCAGAAAGCTTCTTTCCAGTTTTGAACGGAAGATATTTCCTTTTTCACCATAGCCCTCTATAGGCTTCCAAATATCCCTTTGCCAGTTCCACAAGAACAGCCTTAGCGAAAGGCTTCTTGAAGGGAAAGATCTAACTCTGTGAGATGAATTAACAGAACACAGAGCAGTTTCTCAGAAAGCTTCTTTCCAGTTTTGAACGGAAGATATTTCCTTTTTCACCACAGCCCTCTGAGGGCTTCCAAATATCCCTTTGCCAATTCCACAAGAACAGCCTTAGCGAAAGGCTTCTTGAAGGGAAAGATGTATCTCTGTGAGATGAATTAACAGAACACAGAGCAGTTTCTCAGAAAGCGTCTTTCCAGTTTTGAACGGAAGATATTTCCTTTTTCACCATACCCCTCTTTGGGCTTCCAAATATCCCTTTGCCAATTCCACAAGAACTGCCTTAGAGAAAGGCTTCTTGAAGGGAACGATATAAGTCTGTGAGATGAATTAACAGAACACAGAGCAGTTTCTCAGAAAGCTTCTTTCCAGTTTTGAAAGGAAGATATTTCCTTTTTCACCATAGCCCTCTATGGGCTTCCAAATATTCCATTGCCAATTCCACAAGAACAGCCTTAGCGAAAGGCTTCTTGAAGGGAAAGATGTAACTCTGTGAGATGAATTAAAAGAACACAGAGGAGTTTCTCAGAAAGCGTCTTTCAAGTTTTGAACGGAAGATATTTCCTTTTTCACCATAGCCCTCTATGGGCTTCCAAATATCCCTTTGCCAATTCCACAAGAACAGACTTAGCGAAAGGCTTCTTGAAGGAAAGATGTAACTCTGTGAGATGAATTAACAGAACGAAGAGCAATTTCTCAGAAAGCTTCTTCCCAGTTTTGAAGGGAAGATATTTCCCTTTTCACCATAGCCCTCTATGGGCTTCCAAATATCCCTTTGCCAATTCCACAAGAACAGCCTTAGCGAAAGGCTTCTTAAAGGGAAAGATGTAACTCTGTGAGATGAACTAAAAGAACACAGAGCAGTTTCTCAGAAAGCTTCTTTCCAGTTTTGAACGGAAGATATTTCCTTTTTCACCATAGCCCTCTAAGGGCTTCCAAATATCCCTTTGCCAATTCCACAAGAGCAGACTTAGAGAAAGGCTTCTTGAAGGGAAAGATGTAACTCTGTGAGATGAATTCAGAGAACACAGAGCAGTTTCTCAGAAAGCTTCTTTCCAGTTTTGAACGGAAGATATTTCCTTTTTCACCATACCCCTCTTTTGGCTTCCAAATATCCCTTTGCCAATTCCACAAGAACAGCCTTAGAGAAAGGCTTCTTGAAGGGAACGATATAAGTCTGTGAGATGAATTAACAGAACACAGAGCAGTTTCTCAGAAAGCTTCTTTCCAGTTTTGAAAGGAAGATATTTCCTTTTTCACCATAGCCCTCTATGGGCTTCCAAATATCCCATTGCCAATTCCACAAGAACAGACTTAGCGAAAGGCTTCTTGAAGGGAAAGATGTAACTCTGTGAGATGAATTAAAAGAACACAGAGGAGTTTCTCAGAAAGCGTCTTTCAAGTTTTGAACGGAAGATATTTCCTTTTTCACCATAGCCCTCTATGGGCTTCCAAATATCCCTTTGCCAATTCCACAAGAACAGACTTAGCGAAAGGCTTCTTGAAGGAAAGATGTAACTCTGTGAGATGAATTAACAGAACGAAGAGCAATTTCTCAGAAAGCTTCTTCCCAGTTTTGAAGGGAAGATATTTCCCTTTTCACCATAGCCCTCTATGGGCTTCCAAATATCCCTTTGCCAATTCCACAAGAACAGCCTTAGCGAAAGGCTTCTTAAAGGGAAAGATGTAACTCTGTGAGATGAACTAAAAGAACACAGAGCAGTTTCTCAGAAAGCTTCTTTCCAGTTTTGAACGGAAGATATTTCCTTTTTCACCATAGCCCTCTAAGGGCTTCCAAATATCCCTTTGCCAATTCCACAAGAGCAGACTTAGAGAAAGGCTTCTTGAAGGGAAAGATGTAACTCTGTGAGATGAATTCAGAGAACACAGAGCAGTTTCTCAGAAAGCTTCTTTCCAGTTTTGAACGGAAGATATTTCCTTTTTCACCATAGCCCTCTATGGGCTTCCAAATATCCCTTTGCCAATTCCAGAAGAACATCCTTGGCGAAAGGCTTCTTGAAGGGGAAGATGTAACTCTGTGAGATGAACTAACAGAACACAGAACAGTTTCTCAGAAAGCTTATTTCCAGTTTTCAACGGAAGATATTTCCTTTTTCACCATAGCCCTCTATGGGCTTCCAAATATCCCTTTGCCAATTCCACAAGAACAGCCTTAGCGAAAGGCTTCTTGAAGGGAACGATGTAAGTCTGTGAGATGAATTAACAGAACACAGAGCAGTTTCTCAGAAAGCTTCTTTCCAGTTTTGAAAGGAAGATATTTCTTTTTTCACCATAGCCCTCTATGGGCTTCCAAATATCCCTTTGCTAATTCCACAAGAACAGCCTTAGCGAAAGGCTTCTTGAAGGGAAAGATGTAACTATGTGGGATGAATTAACAGAACACAGAGCAGTTTCTCAGAAAGCTTCTTTCCAGTTTTGAACGGAAGATTTTTCCTTTTTCACCCATGCCCTCTATGGGCTTCCAATTATCCCTTTGCCAATTCCACAAGAAAAGCCTTAGCGATAGGCTTCTTGAAGGGAAAGATGTAACTCTGTGAGAAGAATTCAGAGAACACAGAGCAGTTTCTCAGAAAGCTTCTTTCCAGTTTTGAACGGGAGATATTTCCTTTTTCACCATAGCCCTCTATGGGCTTCCAAATATCCCTTTGCCAATTCCACAAGAACAGCCTTATCAAAAGGCTTCTTGAAGGGAAAGATGTAACTCTTTGAGATGAATTCAGAGAACACAGAGCAGATTCTCAGAAAGCTTCTTTCCAGTTTTGAACGGAAGATATTTCCTTTTTCAGCATAGCCCTCTATGGGCTTCCAAATATCCCTTCGCCAATTCCACAAGAACAACCTTAGCGAAAGGCTTCTTGAAGGGAAAGATGTAACTCTGTGAGATGAACTAACAGAACAGAGAGCAGTTTCTCAGAAAGCTTCTTTCCAGTTTTGAACGGAAGATATTTGGTTTTTCACCCCAGCCCTCTATGGGCTTCCAAATATCCCTTTGCCTATTCCAAAAGAACACCCTTAGCGAAAGAATTCTTGAAGGGAAGGATGTAGCTCTGTGAGATGAATTAACAGATCACAGAGCAGTTTCTCAGAAAGCTTCTTTCCAGTTTTGAACGGAAGATATTTCCTTTTTCACTATAGCCCTCTATGGGCTTCCAAATATCCCTTTGTAAATTCCACAAAAACAGCCTTAGCGAAAGGCTTCTTGACGGGAAATATGTAACTCTGTGAGATGAATTAACAGAACACAGAGCAGTTTCTCAGAAAGCTTCTTTCCAGTTTTGAACGGAAGATATTTCCTTTTTCACCATAGCCCTCTAAGGGCTTCCAAATATCCTTTTGCCAATTCCACAAGAACAGCCTTAGCGAAAGGCTTCTTGAAGGGAACGATGAAACTCTGAGAGATGAATTAACAGAACACAGAGCAGTTTCTCAGAAGCTTCTTTCCAGTTTTGAACAGAAGATATTTCCTTTTTCACCATAGCCCTCTATGGGCTTCCAAATATCCCTTTGCCAATTCCACAAGAACAGACTTAGCGAAAGGCTTCTTGAAGGGAAAGATGTAACTCTGTGAGATGAATTAACAGAACACAGAGCAGTTTCTCAGAAAGCTTCTTTCCAGTTTTGATCGGAAGATATTTCCTTTTTCACCCTAGCCCTCAATGGGCTTCCAAATGTCCCTTTGCCAATTCCACAAGAACAGACTTAGCGAAAGGCTTCTTGAAGGGAAAGATGTAACTCTGTGAGATGAATTAACAGAACACAGAGCAGTTTCTCAGAAAGCTTCTTTCCAGTTTTGAACGGAAGATATTTCCTTTTTCACCACAGCCCTCTATGGGCTTCCCAATATCCCTTTGCCAATTCCACAAGAGCATCGTTAGCGAAAGGCTTCTTGAAGGGAAAGATGTATCTCTGTGAGATGAATTAACAGAACACAGAGCAGTTTCTCAGAAAGCTTCTTTCCAGTTTTGAACGGAAGATATTTCCTTTTCCACCATAGCCCTCTACGGGCTTCCAAATATCACTTTGCCAATTCAACAAAGACAGTCTTAGCGAAAGGCTTCTTGAAGGGAAAGATGTAACTCTGTGAGATGAATTAACAGAACACACAGCAGTTCCTCAGAAAGCCTCTTTCCAGTTTTGAACGGAAGATATTTCCTTTTTCACCATACGCCTCTATGGGCTTCCAAATATCCCTTTGCCAATTCCACAAGAACAGCCTTAGCGAAAGGTTTCTTGGAGGGAAAGAAGTAACTCTGTGAGATGAATTTACAGAACACAGAGCAGTGTCTCAGAAAGCTTCTTTCCAGTTTTAAATGGAAGATATTTCCTTTTTAACCATACCCCTCTATGGGCTTCCAAATATCCCTTTGCCAATTCCACAAGAACTGCCTTAGCGAAAGGTTTCTTGAAGGGAAAGATGTAACTCTGTGAGATGAATTAACAGAACACAGAGCAGTTTCTCAGAAAGCTTCTTTCCAGTTTTAAACGGAAGATATTTCCTTTTTAACCATAGCCCTCAAAGGGCTTCCAAATATCCCTTTGCTAATTCCACAAGAACAGCCTTAGCGAAAGGCTTCTTGAAGGGAAAGATGTAACTCTGTGGGATGGATTAACAGAACACAGAGCAGTTTCTCAGAAAGCTTCTTTCCAGTTTTGATCGGAAGATTTTTCCTTTTTCACCTTAGCACTCTATGGGCTTCCAAATATCCCTTTACCAATTCCACCAGAACAGCCTTAGCGACAGGCTTATTGAAGGGAAAGATGTAACTCTGTGAGATGAATTAACAGAACACAGAGCAGTTTCTCAGAAATCTTCTTTCCAGTTTTGAACGGAAGATATTTCCTTTTTCACCCTAGCCCTCTATGGGCTTCCAAATATCCCTTTGCCAATTCCACGAGAACAGCCCTAACGAAAGGCTTCTTGAAGGGAAATATGTAACTCTGTGAGATGAATTAACAGAACACAGAGCAGTTTCTCAGAAAGCTTCCTTCCAGTTTTGAACGGAAGATATTTCCTTTTTCACCATACCTCTCTATGGGCTTCCAAATATCCCTTTGCCAATTCCACAAGAACAGCCTTAGCGAAAGGCTTCTTGAAGGAAAAGATGTAACACTGTGAGATGAATTAACAGAACAGAGAGCTGTTGCTCGGAAAGCTTCTTTCCAGTTTTGATCGGAAGATATTTATTTTTCACCATAGCCCTCTATGGGCTTCCCAATATCCCTTTGCCAATTCCACAAGAGCAGCGTTAGCGAAAGGCTTCTTGAAGGGAAAGATGAATCTCTGTGAGATGAATTAACAGAACACAGAGCAGTTTCTCAGAAAGCTTCTTTCCAGTTTTGAACGGAAGATATTTCCTTTTTCACCATACCTCTCTATGGGCTTCCAAATATCCCTTTGCCAATTCCACAAGAACAGCCTTAGCGAAAGGCTTCTTGAAGGAAAAGATGTAACACTGTGAGATGAATTAACAGAACAGAGAGCAGTTCCTCAGAAAGCTTCTTTCCAGTTTCGATCGGAAGATATTTATTTTTCACCCTAGCCCTCTATGGGCTTCCAAATATCCCTTTGCCAATTCCACAAGAACAGCGTTAGCGAAAGGCTTCTTGAAGATAAAGATGTATCTCTGTGAGATGAATTAACAGAACACAGAGCAGTTTCTCAGAAAGCGTCTTTCCAGTTTTGAACGGAAGATATTTCCTTTTTCACCATACCCCTCTTTGGGCTTCCAAATATCCCTTTGCCAATTCCAGAAGAACTGCCTTAGCGAAAGGTTTCTTGACGAGAAAGATGTAACTCTGTGAGATGAATTAACAGAACACAGAGCAGTTTTTCAGAAAGCTTCTTTCCAGTTTTAAACGGAAGATATTTCCTTTTTAACCATAGCCCTCTAAGTTCTTCCAAATATCCCTTTGCTAATTCCACAAGAACAGCCTTAGCGAAAGGCTTCTTGAAGGGAAAGATGTAACTCTGTGGGATGAATTAACAGAACACAGAGCAATTTCTCAGAAAGCTTCTTTCCAGTTTTGAACGGAAGGTATTTCCTTTTTCACCATAGCCCTCTATGGGCTTCCAAATATCCCTTTGCCAATTCCAGAAGAACAGCCTTGGCGAAAGGCTTCTTGAAGGGAAAGATGTAACTCTGTGAGATGAATTAACAGAACCCAGAGCAGTTTCTCAGAAAGCTTCTTTCCAGTTTTGAACGGAAGATATTTCCTTTTTCACCATAACCCTCTATGGGCTTCTAAATATCCCTTTGCCAATTCCACAAGAAAAGCCTTAGAGATAGGCTTCTTGAAGGGAAAGATGTAACTCTGTGAGAAGAATTCAGAGAACACAGAGCAGTTTCTCAGAAAGCTTCTTTCCAGTTTTGAACGGGAGATATTTCCTTTTTCACCATAGCCCTCTATGGGCTTCCAAATATCCCTTTGCCAATTCCACAAGAACAGCCTTATCAAAAGGCTTCTTGAAGGGAAAGATGTAACTCTGTGAGATGAATTCAGAGAACACAGAGCAGATTCTCAGAAAGCTTCTTTCCAGTTTTGAACGAAAGATATTTCCTTTTTCACCATAGCCCTCTATGGGCTTCCAAATATCCCTTCGCCAATTCCACAAGAACAGCCTTAGCGAAAGGCTTCTTGAAGGGAAAGATGTAACTCTGTGAGATGAACTAACAGAACACAGAGCAGTTTCTCAGAAAGCTTCTTTCCAGTTTTGAACGGAAGATATTTGCTTTTTCACCCCAGCCCTCTATGGGCTTCCAAATATCCCTTTGCCTATTCCACAAGAACACCCTTAGCGAAAGACTTCTTGAAGGGAAAGATGTAGCTCTCTGAGATGAATTAACAGATCACAGAGCAGTTTCTCAGAAATCTTCTTTCCAGTTTTGAACGGAAGATATTTCCTTTTTCACCCTAGCCCTCTATGGGCTTCCGAATATCCCTTTGCCAATTCCACAAGAACAGCGTTAGCGAAAGGCTTCTTGAAGATAAAGATATATCTCTGTGAGATGAATTAACAGATCACAGAGCAGTTTCTCAGAAAGCGTCTTTCCAGTTTTGAACGGAAGATATTTCCTTTTTCACCATACCCCTCTTTTGGCTTCCAAATATCCCTTTGCCAATTCCACAAGAACAGCCTTAGAGAAAGGCTTCTTGAAGGGAACGATATAAGTCTGTGAGATGAATTAACAGAACACAGAGCAGTTTCTCAGAAAGCTTCTTTCCAGTTTTGAAAGGAAGATATTTCCTTTTTCACCATAGCCCTCTATGGGCTTCCAAATATCCCATTGCCAATTCCACAAGAACAGACTTAGCGAAAGGCTTCTTGAAGGGAAAGATGTAACTCTGTGAGATGAATTAAAAGAACACAGAGGAGTTTCTCAGAAAGCGTCTTTCAAGTTTTGAACGGAAGATATTTCCTTTTTCACCATAGCCCTCTATGGGCTTCCAAATATCCCTTTGCCAATTCCACAAGAACAGACTTAGCGAAAGGCTTCTTGAAGGAAAGATGTAACTCTGTGAGATGAATTAACAGAACGAAGAGCAATTTCTCAGAAAGCTTCTTCCCAGTTTTGAAGGGAAGATATTTCCCTTTTCACCATAGCCCTCTATGGGCTTCCAAATATCCCTTTGCCAATTCCACAAGAACAGCCTTAGCGAAAGGCTTCTTAAAGGGAAAGATGTAACTCTGTGAGATGAACTAAAAGAACACAGAGCAGTTTCTCAGAAAGCTTCTTTCCAGTTTTGAACGGAAGATATTTCCTTTTTCACCATAGCCCTCTAAGGGCTTCCAAATATCCCTTTGCCAATTCCACAAGAGCAGACTTAGAGAAAGGCTTCTTGAAGGGAAAGATGTAACTCTGTGAGATGAATTCAGAGAACACAGAGCAGTTTCTCAGAAAGCTTCTTTCCAGTTTTGAACGGAAGATATTTCCTTTTTCACCATAGCCCTCTATGGGCTTCCAAATATCCCTTTGCCAATTCCACAAGAACAGCCTTAGCGAAAGGCTTCTTGAAGGGAAAGATGTAACTCTCTGAGAAGAATTCAGAGAACACAGGGCAGTTTCTCAGAAAGCTTCTTTCAAGTTTTGAACGGAAGATATTTCCTTTTTCACCATAGCCCTCTATGGGCTTCCAAATATCCCTTTGCCAATTCCACAAGAACAGCCTTGGCGAAAGGCTTCTTGAAGGGAAAGATGTAACGCTGTGAGATGAACTAACAGAACACAGAGCAGTTTCTCAGAAAGCTTCTTTCCAGTTTTAAACGGAAGATATTTCCTTTTTAACCATAACCCTCCAAGGGCTTCCAAATATCCCTTTGCTAATTCCACAAGAACGGTCATAGCGAAAGGCTTCTTGAAGGGAAAGATGTAACTCTGTGAGATGAATTAAGAGAACACCTAGCAGTTTCTCAAAAAGCTTCTTTCCAGTTTTGAACGGAAGATATTTCCTTTTTCACCTTAGCCCTCTATGGGCTTCCAAATATCCCTTTGCCAATTCCAGAAGAACAGCCTTGGCGAAAGGCTTCTTGAAGGGAAAGATGTAACTCTGTGAGATGAACTAACAGAACACAGAGCAGTTTCTCAGAAAGCTTCTTTCCAGTTTTGAACGGAAGATATTTCCTTTTTCACCATAACCCTCTATGGGCTTCCAAATATCCATTTGCCAATTCCACAAGAACAGCCTTAGTGAAAGTCTTCTTGAAGGGAAAGATGTAACTCTGTGAAATGAATTAACAGAACACAGAACAGTTTCTCAGAAAGCTTCTTTCCAGTTTTGAACGGAAGATATTTCCTTTTTCACCATAGCCCTCTATGGGCTTCCAAATATCCCTTTGCGAATTCCAAAAGAGCACCCTTAGCGAAAGGCTTCTTGAAGGGGAAGATGTAACTCTGTGAGATGAACTAACAGAACACAGAGCAGTTTCTCAGAAAGCTTCTTTCCAGTTTTGAACGGAAGATATTTGCTTTTTCACCCCAGCCCTCTATGGGCTTCCAAATATCCCTTTGCCTATTCCACAAGAACACCCGTAGCGAAAGACTTCTTGAAGGGAAAGATGTAGCTCTGTGAGATGAATTAACAGATCACAGAGCAGTTTCTCAGAAATCTTCTTTCCAGTTTTGAACGGAAGATATTTCCTTTTTCACCCTAGCCCTCTATGGGCTTCCAAATATCCCTTTGCCAATTCCACAAGAACAGCGTTAGCGAAAGGCTTCTTGAAGTTAAAGATGTATCTCTGTGAGATGAATTAACAGAACACAGAGCAGTTTCTCAGAAATCGTCTTTCCAGTTTTGAACGGAAGATATTTCCTTTTTCACCATACCCCTCTTTGGGCTTCCAAATATCCCTTTGCCAATTCCAGAAGAACAGCCTTAGAGAAAGGCTTCTTGAAGGGAACGATATAAGTCTGTGAGATGAATTAACAGAACACAGAGCAGTTTCTCAGAAAGCTTCTTTCCAGTTTTGAAAGGAAGATATTTCCTTTTTCACCATAGCCCTCTATGGGCTTCCAAATATCCCATTGTCAATTCCACAAGAACAGCCTTAGCGAAAGGCTTCTTGAAGGGAAAGATGTAACTCTGTGAGATGAATTAAAAGAACACAGAGGAGTTTCTCAGAAAGCGTCTTTCCAGTTTTGAACGGAAGATATTTCCTTTTTCACCATAGCCCTCTATGGGCTTCCAAATATCCCTTTGCCAATTCCACAAGAACAGACTTAGCGAAAGGCTTCTTGAAGGAAAGATGTAACTCTGTGAGATGAATTAACAGAACGAAGAGCAATTTCTCAGAAAGCTTCTTCCCAGTTTTGAAGGGAAGATATTTCCCTTTTCAACATAGCCCTCTATGGGCTTCCAAATATCCCTTTGCCAATTCCACAAGAACAGCTTTAGCGAAAGGCTTCTTGAAGGGAAAGATGTAACTCTGTGAGATGAACTAAAAGAACACAGAGCAGTTTCTCAGAAAGCTTCTTTCCAGTTTTGAACGGAAGATATTTCCTTTTTCACCACAGCCCTCTATGGGCTTCCAAATATCCCTTTGCCAGTTCCACAAGAACAGCCTTAGCGAAAGGCTTCTTAAAGGGAAAGATGTAATTCTGTGAGATGAACTAAACGAACACAGAGCAGTTTCTCAGAAAGCTTCTTTCCAGTTTTGAACCGAAGATATTTCTTTTTTCACCATAGCCCTCTATGGGCTTCCAAATATCCCTTTGCCAGTTCCACAAGAACAGGCTTAGCGAAAGGCTTCTTGAAAGGAAAGATGTAACTCTGTGAGATGAATTAACAGAACACAGAGCCGTTCCTCATAAAGCTTCTTTCCAGTGTTGAACGGAAGATATTTCCTTTTTCACCATAGCCCTCTATGGGCTTCCAAATATCCCTTTGCCAGTTCCACAAGAACACCCTTAGCAAAAGGTTTCTTAAAGGGAAAGATGTAACTCTATGAGATGAATTCTGAGAACACAGAGCAGTTTCTCAGAAATCTTCTTTCCAGTTTTGAACGGAAGATATTTGCTTTTTCACCATAGCCCTCTATGGGCTTCCAAATATCCCTTTGCCAATTCCAGAAGAACAGCATGGGCGAAAGGCTTCTTGAAGGGAAAGATGTAACTCTGTGAGATGAACTAACAGAAAGCAGAGCAGTTTCTCAGAAAGCTTCTTTCCAGTTTTGAACGGAAGATATTTCCTTTTTCACCATAGCCCTCTATGGGCTTCCAAATATCCCTTTGCCAATTCCACAAGAACAGCCTTAGCGAAAGGCTTCTTGAAGGGAAAGATGTAACTCTGTGAGATGAACTAACAGAACACACAGCAGTTTCTCAGAAAGCTTCTTTCCAGTTTTGAATGGAAGATATTTCCTTTTTCACCATAGCCCTCTATGGGCTTCCAAATATCTCTTTGCCAATTACACAACAACAGCCTTAGCGAAAGGCTTCTTGAAGGGAAAGATGTAACTCTGTGAGATGAATTCAGAGAACACAGGGCAGTTTCTCAGAAAGCTTCTTTCTAGTTTTGAACGGAAGATATTTCCTTTTTCACCATAGCCCTCTATGGGCTTCCAAATATCCCTTTGCCAATTCCACAAGAACAGCCTTAGCGAAAGGCTTCTTGAAGGGAAAGATGTAACTCTGTGGGATGTACTAACAGAACACAGAACAGTTTCTCAGAAAGCTTCTTTCCAGTTTTGAACGGAGGATACTTCCTTTTTCACCAAAGCCCTCTATGGGCTTCCAAATATCCCTTTGCCAATTCCACAAGAACAGCCTTAGCGTAAGGCTTCTTGAAGCGAAAGATGCAACTCTGTGAGATGAATTAACAGAACACAGAACAGTTTCTCAGAAAGCTTCTTTCCAGTTTTGAACGGAAGATATTTCCTTTTTCACTATAGCCCTCTAGGGGCTTCAAAATATCCCTTTGCCAATTCCACAAGAACAGCCTTAGCGAAAGGCTTCTTGAAGGGAAAGATGTAACTCTGTGAGATGAATTAACAGAACACACAGCAGTTTCTCAGAAAGCGTCTTTCCAGTTTTGAACGGAAGATATTTCCTTTTTCACCATAGCCCTCTATGGGCTTCCAAATATGCCTTTGCCAATTCCACAAGAACAACAGTAGTGAAAGGCTTCTTGAAGGGAAAGATGTAACTCTGTGAGATGAATTCAGACAACACAGAGCAGTTTCTCAGAAAGCTTCTTTCCTGTTTTGAACGGAAGATATTTCCTTTTTCACTGTAGCCCTCTATGGGCTTCCAAATATCCCTTTGCCAATGCCGCAAGCACCGCCTTAGCGAAAGGCTTCTTGAAGGGAAAGATGTAACTCTGTGAGATGAATTAACGGAACACAGAACAGTTTCTCAGAAAGCTTCTTTCCAGTTTTGAACGGATTATATTTCCTTTTTCACCACAGCCTTCTATGGGCTTCCAAATATCCCTTTGCCAATTCCACAAGAACAGCCTTAGCGAAAGGCTTCTTGAAGGGAAAGATGTAACTCTGTGAGATGAATTAACAGAACACAGAGCAGTTTCTCAGAAAGCTTCTTTCCAGTTTTGAACGGAAGATATTTCCTTTTTCACCGTAGCCCTCTATGGGCTTCCAAATATCCCTTTGCCAATTACACAACAGCCTTAGCGAAAGGCTTCTTGAAGGGAAAGATGTAACTCTGTGAGATGAATTCAGAAACACAGAGCAGTTTCTCAGAAAGGTTCTTTCTAGTTTTGAACGGAAGGTATTTCCTTTTTCACCATAGCCCTCTATGGGCTTCAAAATATCCCTTTGCCAATTCCACAAGAACAGCCTTAGCGAAAGGCTTCTTGAAGGGAAAGATGTAACTCTGTGAGATGAATTAGCAGAACACACAGCAGCTTCTCAGAAAGCGTCTTTCCAGTTTTGAACGGAAGGTATTTCCTTTTTCACCATAGCCCTCTATGGGCTTCCAAATATCCCTTTGCCAGTTCCACAAGAACAGCCTTAGCGAAAGGCTTCTTGAAGGGAAAGATGTAACTCTGAGATGAATTAACAGAACACGGAGCAGTTTCTCAGAAAGCTTCTTTCCAGTTTTGAAAGGAAGATATTTCCTCTTTCACCATAGCCCTCTATGGGATTCCAAATATCCCTTTGCCAATTCCACAAGAACAGCCTTAGCGAAAGGCTCCTTGAAGGGAACGATATAACTCCGTGAGATGAATTAACAGACCACAGAACAGTTTTCAGAAAGCTTCTTTCCAGTTTTGAACGGAAGATATTTCCTTTTTCACCATAGCCTTCTATGGGCTTCCAAATATCCCTTTGCCAATTCCACAAGAACAACAGTAGCGAAAGGCTTCTTAAAGGGAAATATGTAACTCTGTGAGATGCATTCAGAGAACAAAGCCCAGTTTCTCAGAAAGCTTCTTTCCAGTTTTGAACGGAAGATATTTCCTTTTTTACTGTAGCCCTCTATGGGCTTCCAAATATCCCTTTGCCAATTCCACAAGCACAGCCTTAGCGAAAGGCTTCTTGAAGGGACAGATGTAACTCTGTGAGATGAATTAACGGAACACAGAACAGTTTCTCAGAAAGCTTCTTTCCAGTTTTGAACGGATTATATTTCCTTTTTCACCACAGCCTTCTATGGGCTTCCAAATATCCCTTTGCCAATTCCACAAGAACAGCCTCAGCGAAAGGCTTCTTGAAGGGAAAGATGTAACTCTGTTAGGTGAACTAACGGAACACAGAGCAGTTTCTCAGAAAGCTTCTTTCCAGTTTTGAACGGAAGATATTTCCTTTTTTGCCATTGCCCTCTACGGACTTCCAAATATCCCTTTGCCAGTTCCACAAGAACAGCCTTGGCGAAAGGTTTCTTGAAAGGAAAGATGTAACGGTTTGAGATGAATTCAGAGAACACAGAGCAGTTTCTCAGAAAGCTTCTTTCCAGTTTTGAACGGAAGATATTTCCTTTTTCACCATAGCACTCTATGGGCTTCCAAATATCCCTTTGCCAGTTCCACAAGAACAGCCTTAGCGAAAGGCTTCTTGAAGGGAAAGATGTAACTCTGTGAGATGAATTAACAGAACACAGAGCAGTTTCTCAGAAAGCTTATTTCCAGTTTTGAACGGAAGATATTTCCTTTTTCACCATAGCCCTCTATGGGCTTCCAAATATCCCTTTGCCAATTCCACAAGAACAGCCTTAGCGAAAAGCTTTTTGAAGGGAAAGATGTAACACTGTGAGATGAACTAAGAGAACACTGAGCAGTTTCTCAGAAAGCTTCTTTCCAGTTTTGAACGGAAGATATTTCCTTTTTCACCATAGCCCTCTAAGGGCTTCCAAATATCCCTTTGCCAATTCCACAAGAACAGCCTTAGCGAAAGGCTTCTTGAAGGGAAAGATGTAACTCTGTGAGATGAATTAACAGAACACAGAGTAGTTTCTCAGAAAGCTTCTTTCCAGTTTTGAACGGAGGATATTTCCTTTTTCACCCCAGCCGTTTATGGGCTTCCAAATATCCCTTTGCCAATTCCACAAGAACACCCTTAGCGTAAGGCTTGTTGAAGGGAAAGATGTAACTCTGTGAGATGAATTAACAGAACACAGAGCAGTTTCTCAGAAAGCTTCTTTCCAGTTTTCAACGGAAGATATTTCCTTTTTCACCATAGCCCTCTATGGGCTTCCAAATATCCCTTTGCCAATTCCACAAGAACAGCCTTGGCGAAAGGATTCTTGAAGGGAAAGATGTAACGCTGTGAGATGAATTCAGAGAACACAGAGCAGTTTCTCAGAAAGCTTCTTTCCAGTTTTGAACGGAAGATATTTCCTTTCTCACCGTAGCCCTCTATGGGCTTCCAAATATCCCTTTGCCAGTTCCACAAGAACAGCCTTAGCGAAAGGCTTCTTTAAGGGAAAGATGTAACTCTGTGAGATGAATTAAGAGAACACAGAGCAGTTTCTCAGAAAGCATCTTTCCAGTTTTGAACGGAAGATATTACCTTTTTCACCATAGCCCTCTATGGGCTTCCAAATATCCCTTTGCCAATTCCACAAGAACAACAGTAGCGAACGGCTTCTTAAAGGGAAAGATGTAACTCTGTGAGATGAATTCAGAGAACAAAGACCAGTTTCTCAGAAAGCTTCTTTCCAGTTTTGAACGGAAGATATTTCCTTTTTTACTGTAGCCCTCTATGGGCTTCCAAATATCCCTTTGCCAATTCCACAAGCACAGCCTTAGCGAAAGGCTTCTTGAAGGGACAGATGTAACTCTGTGAGATGAATTAACGGAACACAGAACAGTTTCTCAGAAAGCTTCTTTCCAGTTTTGAACGGATTATATTTCCTTTTTCACCACAGCCTTCTATGGGCTTCCAAATATCCCTTTGCCAATTCCACAAGAACAGCCTCAGCGAAAGGCTTCTTGAAGGGAAAGATGTAACTCTGTTAGATGAACTAACGGAACACAGAGCAGTTTCTCAGAAAGCTTCTTTCCAGTTTTGAACGGAAGATATTTCCTTTTTCGCCATTGCCCTCTACGGACTTCCAAATATCCCTTTGCCAGTTCCACAAGAACAGCCTTAGCGAAAGGCTTCTTGAAGGGAAAGATGTAACTGTGTGAGATGATGTCAGAGAACACAGAGGAGTTTCTCAGAAAGCTTCTTTCCAGTTTTGAAAGGAAGATATTTCCTTTTTCACCATAGCCCTCTAAGGGCTTCCAAATATCCCTTTGCCAATTCCAGAAGAACAGCCTTAGCGAAAGACTTCTTGAAGGGAAAGATGTAACTCTGTGAGATGAACTAACAGAACACAGAGCAGTTTCTCAGATAGCTTCTTTCCAGTTTTGAACGGAAGATATTTCCTTTTTCACTTTAGTCCTCTAAGGGCTTCCAAATATCCCTTTGCCAATTCCACAAGAGCAGCCTTAGCGAAAGGTTTCTTGAAGGGAAAGATGTAACTCTGTGAGATGAATTAACAGAACACAGAGCAGTTTCTCAGAAAGCTTCTTTCCAGTTTTGAACGGAAGATATTTCCTTTTTCACCATAGCCCTCTATGGGCTTCCAAATATCTCTTTGCCAGTTCCACAAGAACAGCCTTAGTGAAAGGCTTCTTGAAAGGAAAGATCTAACTCTGTGAGATGAATTAACAGAACACAGAGCAGTTTCTCAGAAAGCTTCTTTCCAGTTTTGAACGGAAGATATTTCCTTTTTCACCATAGCCCTCTATGGGCTTCCAAATATCCCTTTGCCAATTCCACAAGAACAGCCTTAGCGAAAGGCTTCTTGAAGGGAAAGATGTAACTCTGTGAGATGAATTAACAGAACACAGAGCAGTTTCTCAGAAAGCTTCTTTCCAGTTTTGAACGGAAGATATTTACTTTTTCACCATAGCCCTCTATGGTCTTCTAAATATCCCTTTGCCAGTTCCACAAGAACAGCCTTAGCGAAAGGCTTCTTGAAGGTAAAGATGTAACTCTGTGAGATGAACTAACAGAACACAGAGCAGTTTCTCAGAAAGCTTCTTTCCAGTATTGAACGGAAGATATTTCCTTTCTCACCATAGCCATCTATGGGCTTCCAAATATCCCTTTTCCAGTTACATAAGAACAGCCTTAGCGAAAGGCTTCTTGAAGGGAAAGATGTAACTCTGTGAGATGTACTAACAGAACACGGAACAGTTTCTCAGAAAGCTTCTTTCCAGTTTTGAACGGAAGATATTTCCTTTTTCACCATAACCCTCTATGGGCTTCCAAATATCCCTTTGCCAATTCCACAAGAACAACAGTAGCGAAAGGCTTCTTAAAGGGAAAGATGTAACTCTGTGAGATGAATTCAGAAAACAAAGACCAGTTTCTCAGAAAGCTTCTTTCCAGTTTTGAACGGAAGATATTTCCTTTTTTACTGTAGCCCTCTATGGGCTTCCAAATATCCCTTTGCCAATTCCACAAGCACAGCCTTAGCGAAAGGCTTCTTGAAGGGACAGATGTAACTCTGTGAGATGAATTAACGGAACACAGAACAGTTTCTCAGAAAGCTTCTTTCCAGTTTTGAACGGATTATATTTCCTTTTTCACCACAGCCTTCTATGGGCTTCCAAATATCCCTTTGCCAATTCCACAAGAACAGCCTCAGCGAAAGGCTTCTTGAAGGGAAAGATGTAACTCTGTTAGATGAACTAACGGAACACAGAGCAGTTTCTCAGAAAGCTTCTTTCCAGTTTTGAACGGAAGATATTTCCTTTTTCGCCATTGCCCTCTACGGACTTCCAAATATCCCTTTGCAGTTCCACAAGAAGAGCCTTAGCGAAAGGTTCTTGAAGGGAAAGATGTAACTCTGTGAGATGATATCAGAGAACACAGAGGAGTTTCTCAGAAAGCTTCTTTCCAGTTTTGAAAGGAAGATATTTCCTTTTTCACCATAGCCCTCTAAGGGCTTCCAAATATCCCTTTGCCAATTCCAGAAGAACAGCCTTAGCGAAAGACTTCTTGAAGGGAAAGATGTAACTCTGTGAGATGAACTAACAGAACACAGAGCAGTTTCTCAGATAGCTTCTTTCCAGTTTTGAACGGAAGTTATTTCCTTTTTCACTTTAGTCCTCTATGGGCTTCCAAATATCCCTTTGCCAATTCCACAAGAACAGCCTTGGCGAAAGGCTTCTTGAAGGGAAAGATGTAACGGTGTGAGATGAATTCAGAGAACACAGAGCGGTTTCTCAGAAAGCTTCTTTCCAGTTTTGAACGGAAGATATTTCCTTTTTCACCATAGCCCTCTATGGGCTTCCAAATATCCCTTTGCCAGTTCCACAAGAACAGCCTTAGCGAAAGGCTTCTTGAAGGGAAAGATGTAACTCTGTGAGATGAATTAAGAGAACACAGAGCAGTTTCTCAGAAAGCTTCTTTCCAGTTTTGAACGGAAGATATTTCCTTTTTCACCATAGCCCTCTATGGGCTTCCAAATATCCCTTTGCCAGTTCCACAAGAACAGACTTAGCGAAAGGCTTCTTGAAGGGAAAGATGTAACTCTGTGAGATGAATTAACAGAACACAGAGCAGTTTCTCAGAAAGCTTCTTTCCAGTTTTGAACGGAAGATATTTCCTTTTTCACCATAGCCCTCTATGGGCTTCCAATTATCCCTTTGGCAATTCCACAAGAACAGCCTTAGCGAAAAGCCTTTTGAAGGGAAAGATGTAACTCTGTGAGATGAACTAATAGAACACTGAGCAGTTTCTCAGAAAGCTTCTTTCCAGTTTTGAACGGAAGATATTTCCTTTTTCACCATAGCCCTCTATGGGCTTCCAAATATCCCTTTGCCAATTCCAAAAGAACAGCCTTAGCGAAAGGCTTCTTGAAGGGAAATATGTAACTCTGTGAGATGAATTAACAGAACACAGAGTAGTTTCTCAGAAAGCTTCTTTCCAGTTTTGAACGGAAGATATTTCCTTTTTCACCCCAGCCGTTTATGGGCTTCCAAATATCCCTTTGCCAATTCCACAAGAACACCCTTAGCGTAAGGCTTGTTGAAGGGAAAGATGTAGCTCTGTGAGATGAATTAACAGAACACAGAGCAGTTTCTCAGAAAGCTTCTTTCCAGTTTTCAACGGAAGATATTTCCTTTTTCACCATAGCCCTCTATGGGCTTCCAAATATCCCTTTGCCAATTCCAAAAGAACAGCCTTAGCGAAAGGCTTCTTGAAGGGAAATATGTAACTCTGTGAGATGAATTAACAGAACACAGAGTAGTTTCTCAGAAAGCTTCTTTCCAGTTTTGAACGAAAGATATTTCCTTTTTCACCATAGCCCTCTATGGGTTTCCAAATATCCCTTTGCCAATTCCACAAGAACAGCCTTAGCGAAAGGCTTCTTGAAGGGAAAGATGTAACTCTGTGAGAGGAATTAACAGAACACAGAGCAGTTTCTCAGAAAGCTTCTTTCCAGTTTTGAACGGATTATATTTCCTTTTTCACCACAGCCTTCTATGGGCTTCCAAATATCCCTTTGCCAATTCCACAAGAACAGCCTTAGCGAAAGGCTTCTTGAAGGGAAAGATGTAACTCTGTTAGATGAACTAACGGAACACAGAGCAGTTTCTCAGAAAGCTTCTTTCCAGTTTTGAACGGAAGATATTTCCTTTTTCGCCATTGCCCTCTACGGACTTCCAAATATCCCTTTGCAGTTCCACAAGAAGAGCCTTAGCGAAAGGTTCTTGAAGGGAAAGATGTAACTCTGTGAGATGAACTAACAGAACACAGAGCAGTTTCTCAGATAGCTTCTTTCCAGTTTTGAACGGAAGTTATTTCCTTTTTCACTTTAGTCCTCTATGGGCTTCCAAATATCCCTTTGCCAATTCCACAAGAACAGCCTTGGCGAAAGGCTTCTTGAAGGGAAAGATGTAACGGTGTGAGATGAATTCAGAGAACACAGAGCGGTTTCTCAGAAAGCTTCTTTCCAGTTTTGAACGGAAGATATTTCCTTTTTCACCATAGCCCTCTATGGGCTTCCAAATATCCCTTTGCCAGTTCCACAACAACAGCCTTAGAGAAAGGCTTCTTGAAGGGAAAGATGTAACTCTGGGAGATGAATTCAGAGAACACAGAGCACTTTCTAAGAAAGCTTCTTTCCAGTTTTGAACGGAAGATATTTCCTTTTTCAGCATAGCACTCTATGGGCTTCCAAATATCCCTTTGCCAGTTCCACAAGAACAGACTTAGCGAAAGGCTTCTTGAAGGGAAAGATGTAACTCTGTGAGATGAATTAACAGAACACAGAGCAGTTTCTCAGAAAGCTTCTTTCCAGTTTTGAACGGAAGATATTTCCTTTTTCACCATAGCCCTCTATGGGCTTCCAATTATCCCTTTGGCAATTCCACAAGAACAGCCTTAGCGAAAAGCTTTTTGAAGGGAAAGATGTAACTCTGTGAGATGAACTAATAGAACACTGAGCAGTTTCTCAGAAAGCTTCTTTACAGTTTTGAACGGAAGATATTTCCTTTTTCACCATAGCCCTCTATGGGCTTCCAAATATCCCTTTGCCAATTCCAAAAGAACAGCCTTAGCGAAAGGCTTCTTGAAGGGAAATATGTAACTCTGTGAGATGAATTAACAGAACACAGAGTAGTTTCTCAGAAAGCTTCTTTCCAGTTTTGAACGGAAGATATTTCCTTTTTCACCCCAGCCGTTTATGGGCTTCCAAATATCCCTTTGCCAATTCCACAAGAACACCCTTAGCGTAAGGCTTGTTGAAGGGAAAGATGTAGCTCTGTGAGATGAATTAACAGAACACAGAGCAGTTTCTCAGAAAGCTTCTTTCCAGTTTTCAACGGAAGATGTTTCCTTTTTCACCATAGCCCTCTATGGGCTTCCAAATATCCCTTTGCCAATTCCACAAGAACAGCCTTAGCGAAAGGCTTCTTGAAGGGAAAGATGTAACTCTGTGACATGAATTGACAGAACACAGAGCAGTTTCTCAGAAAGCTTCTTTCCAGTTTTGAAAGGAAGATATTTCCTTTTTCACCATAGCCCTCTATGGGCTTCCAAATATCACTTTGCCAATTAGAACAAGAACAGCCTTAGCGAAAGGCTTCTTGAAGGGAAAGATGTAACTCTGTGAGATGAATTAACAGAACACAGAACAGTTTCGCAGAAAGCTTCTTTCCAGTTTTGAACGGAAGATATTTCCTTTTTCACCATAGCCCTCTATGGGCTTCCAAATATCCCTTTGCCAATTTCAAAAGAGCACCTTTAGCGAACGGCTTCTTGAAGGGGAAGATGTGACTCTGTGAGATGAATTAATAGAACACATAGCAGTTTCTCAGAAAGCTTCTTTCCAGTTTTGAACGGAAGTTATTTCCTTTTTCACCATAGCCCTCCATGGGCTTCTAAATATCCCTTTGCTAATTCCACAAGAACAGCCTTAGCGAAAGGCTTCTTGAAGGGAAAGATGTAACTCTATGAGATGAATTAACAGAACACAGAGCAGTTTCTCAGAAAGCTTCTTTCCAGTTTTGAACGGAAGATGTTTCCTTTTTCACCATAGCCCTCTATGGACTTCTAAATATCCCTTTGCCAATTCCACAAGAACAGTCTTAGCGAAAGGCTTCTTGAAGGGAAAGATGTAACACTGTGAGATGAATTAACAGAACAAAGAGCAGTTTCTCAGAAAGCTTCTTTCTAGTTTTGAACGGAAAGTATTTCCTTTTTCACCATAGCCCTCTTTGGGCTTCCAAATATCCCTTTGCCAATTCCACAAGAACAGCCTTAGCGAAAGGCTTCTTGAAGGGAAAGATGTAACTCTGTGAGATGAATTAGCAGAACACAGAGCAGTTTCTCAGAAAGCTTCTTTCCAGTTTTGAACGGAAGATATTTCCTTTTTCACCGTAGCCCTCTAGGGGCTTCCAAATATCCCTTTGCCAATTCCACAAGAACAGCCTTGGCGAAAGGTTTCTTGAAAGGAAAGATGTAACGGTTTGAGATGAATTCAGAGAACACAGAGCAGTTTCTCAGAAAGCTTCTTTCCAGTTTTGAACGGAAGATATTTCCTTTTTCACCATAGCACTCTATGGGCTTCCAAATATCCCTTTGCCAGTTCCACAAGAACAGCCTTAGCGAAAGGCTTCTTGAAGGGAAAGATGTAACTCTGTGAGATGAATTAACAGAACACAGAGCAGTTTCTCAGAAAGCTTATTTCCAGTTTTGAACGGAAGATATTTCCTTTTTCACCATAGCCCTCTATGGGCTTCCAAATATCCCTTTGCCAATTCCACAAGAACAGCCTTAGCGAAAAGCTTTTTGAAGGGAAAGATGTAACACTGTGAGATGAACTAAGAGAACACTGAGCAGTTTCTCAGAAAGCTTCTTTCCAGTTTTGAACGGAAGATATTTCCTTTTTCACCATAGCCCTCTAAGGGCTTCCAAATATCCCTTTGCCAATTCCACAAGAACAGCCTTAGCGAAAGGCTTCTTGAAGGGAAAGATGTAACTCTGTGAGATGAATTAACAGAACACAGAGTAGTTTCTCAGAAAGCTTCTTTCCAGTTTTGAACGGAGGATATTTCCTTTTTCACCCCAGCCGTTTATGGGCTTCCAAATATCCCTTTGCCAATTCCACAAGAACACCCTTAGCGTAAGGCTTGTTGAAGGGAAAGATGTAACTCTGTGAGATGAATTAACAGAACACAGAGCAGTTTCTCAGAAAGCTTCTTTCCAGTTTTCAACGGAAGATATTTCCTTTTTCACCATAGCCCTCTATGGGCTTCCAAATATCCCTTTGCCAATTCCACAAGAACAGCCTTGGCGAAAGGATTCTTGAAGGGAAAGATGTAACGCTGTGAGATGAATTCAGAGAACACAGAGCAGTTTCTCAGAAAGCTTCTTTCCAGTTTTGAACGGAAGATATTTCCTTTCTCACCGTAGCCCTCTATGGGCTTCCAAATATCCCTTTGCCAGTTCCACAAGAACAGCCTTAGCGAAAGGCTTCTTTAAGGGAAAGATGTAACTCTGTGAGATGAATTAAGAGAACACAGAGCAGTTTCTCAGAAAGCATCTTTCCAGTTTTGAACGGAAGATATTACCTTTTTCACCATAGCCCTCTATGGGCTTCCAAATATCCCTTTGCCAATTCCACAAGAACAACAGTAGCGAACGGCTTCTTAAAGGGAAAGATGTAACTCTGTGAGATGAATTCAGAGAACAAAGACCAGTTTCTCAGAAAGCTTCTTTCCAGTTTTGAACGGAAGATATTTCCTTTTTTACTGTAGCCCTCTATGGGCTTCCAAATATCCCTTTGCCAATTCCACAAGCACAGCCTTAGCGAAAGGCTTCTTGAAGGGACAGATGTAACTCTGTGAGATGAATTAACGGAACACAGAACAGTTTCTCAGAAAGCTTCTTTCCAGTTTTGAACGGATTATATTTCCTTTTTCACCACAGCCTTCTATGGGCTTCCAAATATCCCTTTGCCAATTCCACAAGAACAGCCTCAGCGAAAGGCTTCTTGAAGGGAAAGATGTAACTCTGTTAGATGAACTAACGGAACACAGAGCAGTTTCTCAGAAAGCTTCTTTCCAGTTTTGAACGGAAGATATTTCCTTTTTCGCCATTGCCCTCTACGGACTTCCAAATATCCCTTTGCCAGTTCCACAAGAACAGCCTTAGCGAAAGGCTTCTTGAAGGGAAAGATGTAACTGTGTGAGATGATGTCAGAGAACACAGAGGAGTTTCTCAGAAAGCTTCTTTCCAGTTTTGAAAGGAAGATATTTCCTTTTTCACCATAGCCCTCTAAGGGCTTCCAAATATCCCTTTGCCAATTCCAGAAGAACAGCCTTAGCGAAAGACTTCTTGAAGGGAAAGATGTAACTCTGTGAGATGAACTAACAGAACACAGAGCAGTTTCTCAGATAGCTTCTTTCCAGTTTTGAACGGAAGATATTTCCTTTTTCACTTTAGTCCTCTAAGGGCTTCCAAATATCCCTTTGCCAATTCCACAAGAGCAGCCTTAGCGAAAGGTTTCTTGAAGGGAAAGATGTAACTCTGTGAGATGAATTAACAGAACACAGAGCAGTTTCTCAGAAAGCTTCTTTCCAGTTTTGAACGGAAGATATTTCCTTTTTCACCATAGCCCTCTATGGGCTTCCAAATATCTCTTTGCCAGTTCCACAAGAACAGCCTTAGTGAAAGGCTTCTTGAAAGGAAAGATCTAACTCTGTGAGATGAATTAACAGAACACAGAGCAGTTTCTCAGAAAGCTTCTTTCCAGTTTTGAACGGAAGATATTTCCTTTTTCACCATAGCCCTCTATGGGCTTCCAAATATCCCTTTGCCAATTCCACAAGAACAGCCTTAGCGAAAGGCTTCTTGAAGGGAAAGATGTAACTCTGTGAGATGAATTAACAGAACACAGAGCAGTTTCTCAGAAAGCTTCTTTCCAGTTTTGAACGGAAGATATTTACTTTTTCACCATAGCCCTCTATGGTCTTCTAAATATCCCTTTGCCAGTTCCACAAGAACAGCCTTAGCGAAAGGCTTCTTGAAGGTAAAGATGTAACTCTGTGAGATGAACTAACAGAACACAGAGCAGTTTCTCAGAAAGCTTCTTTCCAGTATTGAACGGAAGATATTTCCTTTCTCACCATAGCCATCTATGGGCTTCCAAATATCCCTTTTCCAGTTACATAAGAACAGCCTTAGCGAAAGGCTTCTTGAAGGGAAAGATGTAACTCTGTGAGATGTACTAACAGAACACGGAACAGTTTCTCAGAAAGCTTCTTTCCAGTTTTGAACGGAAGATATTTCCTTTTTCACCATAACCCTCTATGGGCTTCCAAATATCCCTTTGCCAATTCCACAAGAACAACAGTAGCGAAAGGCTTCTTAAAGGGAAAGATGTAACTCTGTGAGATGAATTCAGAAAACAAAGACCAGTTTCTCAGAAAGCTTCTTTCCAGTTTTGAACGGAAGATATTTCCTTTTTTACTGTAGCCCTCTATGGGCTTCCAAATATCCCTTTGCCAATTCCACAAGCACAGCCTTAGCGAAAGGCTTCTTGAAGGGACAGATGTAACTCTGTGAGATGAATTAACGGAACACAGAACAGTTTCTCAGAAAGCTTCTTTCCAGTTTTGAACGGATTATATTTCCTTTTTCACCACAGCCTTCTATGGGCTTCCAAATATCCCTTTGCCAATTCCACAAGAACAGCCTCAGCGAAAGGCTTCTTGAAGGGAAAGATGTAACTCTGTTAGATGAACTAACGGAACACAGAGCAGTTTCTCAGAAAGCTTCTTTCCAGTTTTGAACGGAAGATATTTCCTTTTTCGCCATTGCCCTCTACGGACTTCCAAATATCCCTTTGCAGTTCCACAAGAAGAGCCTTAGCGAAAGGTTCTTGAAGGGAAAGATGTAACTCTGTGAGATGATATCAGAGAACACAGAGGAGTTTCTCAGAAAGCTTCTTTCCAGTTTTGAAAGGAAGATATTTCCTTTTTCACCATAGCCCTCTAAGGGCTTCCAAATATCCCTTTGCCAATTCCAGAAGAACAGCCTTAGCGAAAGACTTCTTGAAGGGAAAGATGTAACTCTGTGAGATGAACTAACAGAACACAGAGCAGTTTCTCAGATAGCTTCTTTCCAGTTTTGAACGGAAGTTATTTCCTTTTTCACTTTAGTCCTCTATGGGCTTCCAAATATCCCTTTGCCAATTCCACAAGAACAGCCTTGGCGAAAGGCTTCTTGAAGGGAAAGATGTAACGGTGTGAGATGAATTCAGAGAACACAGAGCGGTTTCTCAGAAAGCTTCTTTCCAGTTTTGAACGGAAGATATTTCCTTTTTCACCATAGCCCTCTATGGGCTTCCAAATATCCCTTTGCCAGTTCCACAAGAACAGCCTTAGCGAAAGGCTTCTTGAAGGGAAAGATGTAACTCTGTGAGATGAATTAAGAGAACACAGAGCAGTTTCTCAGAAAGCTTCTTTCCAGTTTTGAACGGAAGATATTTCCTTTTTCACCATAGCCCTCTATGGGCTTCCAAATATCCCTTTGCCAGTTCCACAAGAACAGACTTAGCGAAAGGCTTCTTGAAGGGAAAGATGTAACTCTGTGAGATGAATTAACAGAACACAGAGCAGTTTCTCAGAAAGCTTCTTTCCAGTTTTGAACGGAAGATATTTCCTTTTTCACCATAGCCCTCTATGGGCTTCCAATTATCCCTTTGGCAATTCCACAAGAACAGCCTTAGCGAAAAGCCTTTTGAAGGGAAAGATGTAACTCTGTGAGATGAACTAATAGAACACTGAGCAGTTTCTCAGAAAGCTTCTTTCCAGTTTTGAACGGAAGATATTTCCTTTTTCACCATAGCCCTCTATGGGCTTCCAAATATCCCTTTGCCAATTCCAAAAGAACAGCCTTAGCGAAAGGCTTCTTGAAGGGAAATATGTAACTCTGTGAGATGAATTAACAGAACACAGAGTAGTTTCTCAGAAAGCTTCTTTCCAGTTTTGAACGGAAGATATTTCCTTTTTCACCCCAGCCGTTTATGGGCTTCCAAATATCCCTTTGCCAATTCCACAAGAACACCCTTAGCGTAAGGCTTGTTGAAGGGAAAGATGTAGCTCTGTGAGATGAATTAACAGAACACAGAGCAGTTTCTCAGAAAGCTTCTTTCCAGTTTTCAACGGAAGATATTTCCTTTTTCACCATAGCCCTCTATGGGCTTCCAAATATCCCTTTGCCAATTCCAAAAGAACAGCCTTAGCGAAAGGCTTCTTGAAGGGAAATATGTAACTCTGTGAGATGAATTAACAGAACACAGAGTAGTTTCTCAGAAAGCTTCTTTCCAGTTTTGAACGAAAGATATTTCCTTTTTCACCATAGCCCTCTATGGGTTTCCAAATATCCCTTTGCCAATTCCACAAGAACAGCCTTAGCGAAAGGCTTCTTGAAGGGAAAGATGTAACTCTGTGAGAGGAATTAACAGAACACAGAGCAGTTTCTCAGAAAGCTTCTTTCCAGTTTTGAACGGATTATATTTCCTTTTTCACCACAGCCTTCTATGGGCTTCCAAATATCCCTTTGCCAATTCCACAAGAACAGCCTTAGCGAAAGGCTTCTTGAAGGGAAAGATGTAACTCTGTTAGATGAACTAACGGAACACAGAGCAGTTTCTCAGAAAGCTTCTTTCCAGTTTTGAACGGAAGATATTTCCTTTTTCGCCATTGCCCTCTACGGACTTCCAAATATCCCTTTGCAGTTCCACAAGAAGAGCCTTAGCGAAAGGTTCTTGAAGGGAAAGATGTAACTCTGTGAGATGAACTAACAGAACACAGAGCAGTTTCTCAGATAGCTTCTTTCCAGTTTTGAACGGAAGTTATTTCCTTTTTCACTTTAGTCCTCTATGGGCTTCCAAATATCCCTTTGCCAATTCCACAAGAACAGCCTTGGCGAAAGGCTTCTTGAAGGGAAAGATGTAACGGTGTGAGATGAATTCAGAGAACACAGAGCGGTTTCTCAGAAAGCTTCTTTCCAGTTTTGAACGGAAGATATTTCCTTTTTCACCATAGCCCTCTATGGGCTTCCAAATATCCCTTTGCCAGTTCCACAACAACAGCCTTAGAGAAAGGCTTCTTGAAGGGAAAGATGTAACTCTGGGAGATGAATTCAGAGAACACAGAGCACTTTCTAAGAAAGCTTCTTTCCAGTTTTGAACGGAAGATATTTCCTTTTTCAGCATAGCACTCTATGGGCTTCCAAATATCCCTTTGCCAGTTCCACAAGAACAGACTTAGCGAAAGGCTTCTTGAAGGGAAAGATGTAACTCTGTGAGATGAATTAACAGAACACAGAGCAGTTTCTCAGAAAGCTTCTTTCCAGTTTTGAACGGAAGATATTTCCTTTTTCACCATAGCCCTCTATGGGCTTCCAATTATCCCTTTGGCAATTCCACAAGAACAGCCTTAGCGAAAAGCTTTTTGAAGGGAAAGATGTAACTCTGTGAGATGAACTAATAGAACACTGAGCAGTTTCTCAGAAAGCTTCTTTCCAGTTTTGAACGGAAGATATTTCCTTTTTCACCATAGCCCTCTATGGGCTTCCAAATATCCCTTTGCCAATTCCAAAAGAACAGCCTTAGCGAAAGGCTTCTTGAAGGGAAATATGTAACTCTGTGAGATGAATTAACAGAACACAGAGTAGTTTCTCAGAAAGCTTCTTTCCAGTTTTGAACGGAAGATATTTCCTTTTTCACCCCAGCCGTTTATGGGCTTCCAAATATCCCTTTGCCAATTCCACAAGAACACCCTTAGCGTAAGGCTTGTTGAAGGGAAAGATGTAGCTCTGTGAGATGAATTAACAGAACACAGAGCAGTTTCTCAGAAAGCTTCTTTCCAGTTTTCAACGGAAGATGTTTCCTTTTTCACCATAGCCCTCTATGGGCTTCCAAATATCCCTTTGCCAATTCCACAAGAACAGCCTTAGCGAAAGGCTTCTTGAAGGGAAAGATGTAACTCTGTGACATGAATTGACAGAACACAGAGCAGTTTCTCAGAAAGCTTCTTTCCAGTTTTGAAAGGAAGATATTTCCTTTTTCACCATAGCCCTCTATGGGCTTCCAAATATCACTTTGCCAATTAGAACAAGAACAGCCTTAGCGAAAGGCTTCTTGAAGGGAAAGATGTAACTCTGTGAGATGAATTAACAGAACACAGAACAGTTTCGCAGAAAGCTTCTTTCCAGTTTTGAACGGAAGATATTTCCTTTTTCACCATAGCCCTCTATGGGCTTCCAAATATCCCTTTGCCAATTTCAAAAGAGCACCTTTAGCGAACGGCTTCTTGAAGGGGAAGATGTGACTCTGTGAGATGAATTAATAGAACACATAGCAGTTTCTCAGAAAGCTTCTTTCCAGTTTTGAACGGAAGTTATTTCCTTTTTCACCATAGCCCTCCATGGGCTTCTAAATATCCCTTTGCTAATTCCACAAGAACAGCCTTAGCGAAAGGCTTCTTGAAGGGAAAGATGTAACTCTATGAGATGAATTAACAGAACACAGAGCAGTTTCTCAGAAAGCTTCTTTCCAGTTTTGAACGGAAGATGTTTCCTTTTTCACCATAGCCCTCTATGGACTTCTAAATATCCCTTTGCCAATTCCACAAGAACAGTCTTAGCGAAAGGCTTCTTGAAGGGAAAGATGTAACACTGTGAGATGAATTAACAGAACAAAGAGCAGTTTCTCAGAAAGCTTCTTTCTAGTTTTGAACGGAAAGTATTTCCTTTTTCACCATAGCCCTCTTTGGGCTTCCAAATATCCCTTTGCCAATTCCACAAGAACAGCCTTAGCGAAAGGCTTCTTGAAGGGAAAGATGTAACTCTGTGAGATGAATTAGCAGAACACAGAGCAGTTTCTCAGAAAGCTTCTTTCCAGTTTTGAACGGAAGATATTTCCTTTTTCACCGTAGCCCTCTAGGGGCTTCCAAATATCCCTTTGCCAATTCCACAAGAACAGCCTTGGCGAAAGGTTTCTTGAAAGGAAAGATGTAACGGTTTGAGATGAATTCAGAGAACACAGAGCAGTTTCTCAGAAAGCTTCTTTCCAGTTTTGAACGGAAGATATTTCCTTTTTCACCATAGCACTCTATGGGCTTCCAAATATCCCTTTGCCAGTTCCACAAGAACAGCCTTAGCGAAAGGCTTCTTGAAGGGAAAGATGTAACTCTGTGAGATGAATTAACAGAACACAGAGCAGTTTCTCAGAAAGCTTATTTCCAGTTTTGAACGGAAGATATTTCCTTTTTCACCATAGCCCTCTATGGGCTTCCAAATATCCCTTTGCCAATTCCACAAGAACAGCCTTAGCGAAAAGCTTTTTGAAGGGAAAGATGTAACACTGTGAGATGAACTAAGAGAACACTGAGCAGTTTCTCAGAAAGCTTCTTTCCAGTTTTGAACGGAAGATATTTCCTTTTTCACCATAGCCCTCTAAGGGCTTCCAAATATCCCTTTGCCAATTCCACAAGAACAGCCTTAGCGAAAGGCTTCTTGAAGGGAAAGATGTAACTCTGTGAGATGAATTAACAGAACACAGAGTAGTTTCTCAGAAAGCTTCTTTCCAGTTTTGAACGGAGGATATTTCCTTTTTCACCCCAGCCGTTTATGGGCTTCCAAATATCCCTTTGCCAATTCCACAAGAACACCCTTAGCGTAAGGCTTGTTGAAGGGAAAGATGTAACTCTGTGAGATGAATTAACAGAACACAGAGCAGTTTCTCAGAAAGCTTCTTTCCAGTTTTCAACGGAAGATATTTCCTTTTTCACCATAGCCCTCTATGGGCTTCCAAATATCCCTTTGCCAATTCCACAAGAACAGCCTTGGCGAAAGGATTCTTGAAGGGAAAGATGTAACGCTGTGAGATGAATTCAGAGAACACAGAGCAGTTTCTCAGAAAGCTTCTTTCCAGTTTTGAACGGAAGATATTTCCTTTCTCACCGTAGCCCTCTATGGGCTTCCAAATATCCCTTTGCCAGTTCCACAAGAACAGCCTTAGCGAAAGGCTTCTTTAAGGGAAAGATGTAACTCTGTGAGATGAATTAAGAGAACACAGAGCAGTTTCTCAGAAAGCATCTTTCCAGTTTTGAACGGAAGATATTTCCTTTTTCACCATAGCCCTCTATGGGCTTCCAAATATTCCTTTGCCAATTCCACAAGAACAGCCTTAGCGAAAAGCTTTTTGAAGGGAAAGATGTAACTCTGTGACATGAACTATTAGAACACTGAGCAGTTTCTCAGAAAGCTTCTTTCCAGTTTTGAACGGAAGGTATTTCCTTTTTCACCATAGACCTCTATGGGCTTCCAAATATCCCTTTGCCAATTCCACAAGAACAGCCTTAGCGAAAGGCTTCTTGAAGGGAAAGATGTAACTCTGTGAGATGAATTAACAGAACACAGAGTAGTTTCTCAGAAAGCTTCTTTCCAGTTTTGAACGGAAGATATTTCCTTTTTCACCCCAGCCGTTTATGGGCTTCCAAATATCCCTTTGCCAATTCCACAAGAACACCCTTAGCGTAAGGCTTGTTGAAGGGAAAGATGTAGCTCTGTGAGATGAATTAACAGAACACAGAGCAGTTTCTCAGAAAGCTTCTTTCCAGTTTTCAACGGAAGATATTTCCTTTTTCACCATAGCCCTCTAAGGGCTTCCAAATATCCCTTTGCCAATTCCACAAGAACAGCCTTGGCGAAAGGATTCTTGAAGGGAAAGATGTAACGCTGTGAGATGAATTCAGAGAACACAGAGCAGTTTCTCAGAAAGCTTCTTTCCAGTTTTGAACGGAAGATATTTCCTTTTTCACCATAGCCCTCTATGGGCTTCCAAATATCCCTTTGCCAGTTCCACAAGAACACCCTTAGCGAAAGGTTTCTTAAAGGGAAAGATGTAACTCTATGAGATGAATTCTGAGAACACAGAGCAGTTTCTCAGAAAGCTTCTTTCCAGTTTTGAACGGAAGATATTTCCTTTTTCACCATAGCCCTCTATGGGCTTCCAAATATCCCTTTGCCAATTCCAGAAGAACAGCCTTGGCGAAAGGCTTCTTGAAGGGAAAGTTGTAACTCTGTGAGATGAACTAACAGAACGCAGAGCAGTTTCTCAGAAAGCTTCTTTCCAGTTTTGAACGGAAGATATTTCCTTTTTCACCATAGCCCTCTATGGGCTTCCAAATATCCCTTTGCCAATTCCACAAGAAGAGCCTTAGCGAAAGGCTTCATGAAGGGAAAGGTGTAACTCTGTGAGATGAATTAACAGAACACAGAGCAGTTTCTCAGAAAGCTTCTTTCCAGTTTTGAACGGAAGATATTTCCTTTTTCACCATAGCCCTCTATGGGCTTCAAAATATCCCTTTGCCAATTCCACAAGAACAGCCTTAGCGATAGGCTTCTTGAAGGGAAAGATGTAACTCTGTGAGAAGAATTCAGAGAACACAGAGCAGTTTCTCAGAGAGCTTCTTTCCAGTTTTGAACGGAAGATATTTCCTTTTTCACCGCAGCCCTCTATGGGATTCCAAATATCCCTTTGCCAGTTCCACAAGAACAGCATTAGCGAAAGGCTTCTTGAAAGGAAAGATGTAACTCTGTGAGATGAACTAAGAGAACACAGAGCAGTTTCTCAGAAAGCTTCTTTCCAGTTTTGAGCGAAAGATATTTCCTTTTTCACCATAGCCCTCTATGGGTTTCCAAATATCCCTTTGCCAATTCCACAAGAACAGCCTTGGCGAAAGTCTTCTTGAAGGGAAAGATGTAACTCTGTGAGATGAACTAACAGAACACAGAGCAGTTTCTCAGAAACCTTGTTTCCAGTTTTGAACGGAAGATATTTCCTTTTTCACCATAGCCCTCTATGGGCTTCCAAATATCCCTTTGCGAATTACACAAGAACAGCCTTAGCGAAAGGCTTCTTGAAGGGAAAGATGTAGCTCTGTGAGATGAATTAACAGAACACAGAGCAGTTTCTCAGAAAGCTTCTTTCCATTTTTGAACGGAAGATGTTTCCTTTTTCACCATAGCCCTCTATGGGCTTCCAAATATCCCTTTGCCAATTCTAGAAGAACAGCATTAGCGAAAAGCTTCTTGAAGGGAAAGATGTAACTCTGTGAGATGAAATAACAGAACACAGAGCAGTATCTCAGAAAGCTTCTTTCCAGTTTTGAACGGAAGATAATTCCTTTTTCACCCTAGTCCTCTAAGGGCTTCCAAATATCCCTTTGCCAATTCCACAAGAACATCCTTAGCGAAAGGCTTCTTGAAGGGAAAGATGTATGTCTCTGAGATGAATTAACAGAACACAGAGCAGTTTCTCAGAAAGCTTCTTTCCAGTTTTGAACGGAAGATATTTCCTTTTTCACCCTAGCCCTCTATGATCTTCCAAATATCCCTTTGCCAATTCCACAAGAGCAGCCTTAGCGAAAGGCTTCTTGAAGGGAAAGATGTAACTCTGCGAGATGAATTAACAGAACACAGAGCAGTTTCTCAGAAAGCTTCTTTCCAGATTTGAACGGAAGATATTTCCTTTTTCACCATATCCCTCTATGGGCTTCCAAATATCCCTTTGCCAATTCCACAAGGACAGTCTTAGCGAAAGGCTTCTTGAAGGGAAAGATGTAACTGTGTGAGATGAATTAACAGAACACAGCGCAGTTTTTCAGAAAGCTTCTTTCCTATTTTGAACGGAAGATATTTCCTTTTTCACCATAGCCCTCTATCGGCTTCCAAATATCCCTTTGCCAATTCCACAAAACAGCCTTTTCGAAAGGCTTCTTGAAGGGAAAGATGTACCTCTGTGAGATGAATTAACAGAACACAGAGCAGTTTCTCAGAAAGCTTCTTTCCAGTTTTTAAGGGAAGATATTTCCTTTTTCACCATAGCCCTCTGTGGGCTTCCAAATATCCCTTTGCCAATTCCACAAGAACAGCCTTAGCGAAAGGCTTCTTGAAGGGAAAGATGTAACTCTGTGAGATGAATTAACAGAACACAGAGCAGTTTCTCAGAAAGCTTCTTTCCAGTTTTGAATGGAAGATATTTCCTTTTTCACTATAGCCCTCTATGGGCTTCCAAATATCCCTTTGTAAATTGCACAAGAACAGCCTTAGCGAAAGGCTTCTTGACCGGAAATATGTACCTCTGTGAGATGAATTAACAGAACACAGAGCAGTTTCTCAGAAAGCTTCTTTCCAGTTTTGAATGGAAGATATTTCCTTTTTCACCATAGCCCTCTAAGGGCTTCCAAATATCCTTTTGCCAATTCCACAAGAACAGCCTTAGCGAAAGGCTTCTTGAAGGGAAAGATGAAACTCTGTGAGATGAATTAACAGAACACAGAGCAGTTTCTCAGAAGCTTCTTTCCAGTTTTGAACAGAAGACATTTCATTTTTCACCATAGCCCTCTATGGGCTTCCAAATATCCCTTTGCCAATTCCACAAGAACAGACTTAGCGAAAGGCTTCTTGAAGGGAAAGATGTAACTCTGTGAGATGAATTAACAGAACACAGAGCAGTTTCTCAGAAAGCTTCTTTCCAGTTTTGATCGGAAGATATTTCCTTTTTCACCCTAGCCCTCTATGGGCTTCCAAATGTCCCTTTGCCAATTCCACAAGGACAGTCTTAGCGAAAGGCTTCTTGAAGGGAAAGATGTAACTCTGTGAGATGAATTAACAGAACACAGAGCAGTTTCTCAGAAAGCTTCTTTGCAGTTTTGAACGGAAGATATTTCCTTTTTCACCATTGCCCTCTATGGGCTTCCAAATATCCCTTTGCCAATTCCACAAGAACAGCCTTAGCGACCGGCTTCTTGAAGGGAAAGATGTAACTCTGTGAGATGAATTAACAGAACACAGAGCAGTTTCTCAGAAAGCTTCTTTCCAGTTTTGAACGGAAGATATTTCCTTTTTCACCATAGCCCTCTACGGGCTTCCAAATATCACTTTGCCAATTCCACAAGGACAGTCTTAGCGATAGGCTTCTTGAAGGGAAAGATGTAACTCTGTGAGATAAATTAACAGAACACAGAGTAGTTTCTCAGAAAGCTTCTTTCCAGTTTTGAACGGAAGATATTACCTTTTCCATCATAGCCCTTATGGGCTTCCAAATATCCCTTTGCCAATTCCACAAGAACAGCCTTAACGAAAGGCTTCTTTAAGGGAAAGATGAAACTCTGTGAGATGAATTAACAGAACACAGAGCAGTTTCTCAGAAAGCTTCTTAACAGTTTTTAACGGAAGATATATCCTTTTTCACCATACCCCTCTATGGGCTTCCAAATATCCCTTTGCCAATTCCACAAGAACTGCCTTAGCGAAAGGTTTCTTGAAGGGAAAGATGTAACTCTGTGAGATGAATTAACAGAACACAGAGCAGTTTCTCAGAAAGCTTCTTTCCAGTTTTAAACGGAAGATATTTCTTTTTTAACCATAGCCCTCTAAGGGCTTCCAAATATCAATTTGCCAATTCCACAAGAACGGCCTTAGCGAAGGGCTTCTTGAAGGGAAAGATGTAACTCTGTGAGATGAAGTAACAGAATACAGAGCAGTTTCTCAGAAAGCTACTTTCCAGTTTTGAACGGAAGATATTTCCTTTTTCACCATAGCCCTCTATGGGCTTCCAAATATCCCTTTGCCAATTCCACAAGAACAGCCTTAGCGAAAGGCTTCTTGAAGGGAAAGATGTATGTCTCTGAGATGAATTAACAGAACACAGAGCAGTTTCTCAGAAAGCTTCTTTCCAGTTTTGAACGGAAGATATTTCCTTTTTCACCCTAGCCCTCTATGATCTTCCAAATATCCCTTTGCCAATTCCACAAGAACAGCCTTAACGAAAGGCTTCTTGAATGGAAAGATATACCTCTGTGAGATGAATTAACAGAACACAGAGCAGTTTCTCAGAGAGCTTCTTTCCGGTTTTGAATGGAAGATATTTCCTTTTTCACCATAGCCCTCTAGGGGTTCCAAATATCCCTTTGTCAATTCCACAAGAACAGCCTTAGCGAAAGGCTTCTTGAAGGGAAAGATGTAACTCTGTGAGGTGAATTAACAGAACTCAGAGTAGTTGCTCAGAAAGCTTCTTTCCAGTTTTGAACGGAAGATATTTCCTTTTTCACCATAGCCCTCTATGGGCTTCCAAATATCCCTCTGCCAATTCCACAAGAACAGCCTTAGCGAAAGGCTTCTTGAAGGGAAAGATGTACCTCTGTGTTATGAATTAACAGAACACAGAGCAGATTCTCAGAAAGCTTCTTTCCAGTTTTGTACAGAAGGTATTTCCTTTTTCACCATAGCCCTCTATGGGCTTCCAAATATCCCTTTGCCAATTCCACAACAACAGCCTTAGCGAAAGGCTTCTTGAAGGGAAAGATATAACTCTGTGAGATGAATTAACAGAACACAGAGCAGTTTCTCAGAATGCTTCTTTCCATTTTTCATCGGAAGATAATTCCTTTTTCACCCTAGACCTCTATGGGCTTAAAAATATCCCTTTGCCAATTCCACAAGAATAGCCTTAGGGAAAGGCTTCTTGAAGGGAAAGATGTAACTCTGTGAGATGAATTAACAGAACACAGAGCAGTTTCTCAGAAAGCTTCTTTCCAGTTTTGAATGGAAGATATTTCCTTTTTCACCATAGCCCTCTAGGGCTTCCAAATATCCCTTTGCCAATTCCACAATAACAGCCTTAGCGAAGGGCTTCTTGAAGGGAAAGATATACCTCTGTGAGATGAATTAACAGAACACAGAGCAGTTTCTCAGAAAGCTTCTTTCCGGTTTTGAATGGAAGATATTTCCTTTTTCACCATAGCCCTCTAGGGGTTCCAAATATCCCTTTGCCAATTCCACAAGAACAGCCTTAGCGAAAGGCTTCTTGAAGGGAAAGATGTAATTCTGTGAGGTGAATTAACAGAACTCAGAGCAGTTGCTCAGAAAGCTTCTTTCTAGTTTTGAATGGAAGATATTTCCTTTTTCACCATAGCCCTCTAGGGGTTCCAAATATCCCTTTGCCAAGAACAGACTTAGCGAAAGGCTTCTTGAAGGGAAAGATGTAACTCTGTGAGATGAATTAACAGAACACAGAGCAGTTGCTCAGAAAGCTTCTTTCCTATTTTGAACGGAAGATATTTCCTTTTTCACCCAAGTCCTCTAAGGGCTTCCAAATATCCCTTTGCCAATTCCACAAGAACATCCTTAGCGAAAGGCTTCTTGAAGGGAAAGATGTACCTCTGTGAGATGAATTAACAGAACACAGAGCAGTTTCTCAGAAAGCTTCTTTCCAGTTTTGAACGGAAGATATTTCCTTTTTCAAAATAGCCCTCTATGGGCTTCCAAATATCCCTTTGCCAATTCCACAAGAGCAGCCTTAGCGAAAGGCTTCTTGAAGGGAAAGATGTAACTCTGCGAGATGAATTAACAGAACACAGAGCAGTTTCTCAGAAAGCTTCTTTCCAGTTTTGAACGGAAGTTATTTCCTTTTTCACCATAGCCCTCTATGGGCTTCCAAATATCCCTTTGCCAATTCCACAAGGACAGTCTTAGCGAAAGGCTTCTTGAAGGGAAAGATGTAACTGTGTGAGACGAATTAACAGAACAGAGAGAAGTTTTTCAGAAAGCTTCTTTCCTATTTTGAACGGAAGATATTTCCTTTTTCACCATAGCCCTCTATGGGCTTCCAAATATCCCTTTGCCAATTCCACAAGAACAGCCTTAGCGAAAGGCTCCTTGAAGGGAAAGATGTACCTCTGTGAGATGAATTAACAGAACACAGAGCAGTTTCTCATAAAGCTTCTTTCCAGTTTTGAACGGAAGATATTTCCTTTATCACCATAGCCCTCTATGGGCTTCCAAATATCCCGTTGCCAATTCCACAAGAACAGCCTTAGCGAAAGGCTTCTTGAAGGGAAAGATGTAACTCTGTGAGATGAATTAACAGAACACAGAGCAGTTTCTCAGAAAGATTCTTTCAAGTTTTGAACGGAAGTTATTTCCTTTTTCACCATAGCCCTCTATGGGCTTCCAAATATCCCTTTGCCAATTCCACAAGGACAGTTTTAGCGAAAGGCTTCTTGAAGGGAAAGATATAACTGTGTGAGATGAATTAACAGAACACAGAGCAGTTTCTCAGAAAGCTTCTTTCCTATTTTGAACGGAAGATATTTCCTTTTTCACCATAGCCCTCTATGGGCTTCCAAATATCCCTTTGCCAATTCCACAAAACAGCCTTTTCAAAAGGCTTCTTGAAGGGAAAGATGTATCTATGTGAGATGAATTAACAGAAAACAGAGCAGTTTCTCAGAAAGCTTCTTTCCAGTTTTGAATGGAAGATATTTCCTTTTTCACCATAGCCCTCTAGGGGTTCCAAATATCCCTTTGCCAATTCCAGAAGAACAGCCTTAGCGAAAGGGTTCTTGAAGGGAAAGATGTAACTCTGTGATATGAATTAACAGAACACAGAGCAGTTGCACAGAAAGCTTCTTTCCTATTTTGAACGGAAGATATTTCCTTTTTCACCATAGCCCTCTAAGGGCTTCCAAATATCCCTTTGCCAATTCCACAAGAACATCCTTAGCGAAAGGCTTCTTGAAGGGAAAGATGTACCTCTGTGAGATGAATTAACAGAACACAGAGCAGTTTCTCAGAAAGCTTCTTTCCAGTTTTGAACGGAAGATATTTCCTTTTTCACCATAGCTCTCTATGGGCTTCCAAATATCACTTTGCCAATTCCACAAGAACAGCAGTAGCGAAAGGCTTCTTGAAGGGAACGATGTAACTCTGTGAGATGAATTAACAGAACACAGAGCAGTTTCTCAGAAAGATTCTTTCCTATTTTGAAGGGAATATATTTCCTTTTTCACCATAGCCCTCCAAGGGCTTCCAAATATCCCTTTGCCAATTCCACAAGAACAGCCTTTTCGAAAGGCTTCTTGAAGGGAAAGATGTACCTATTTGAGATGAATTAACAGAACACAGAGCAGTTTCTCAGAAAGCTTCTTTCTAGTTTTGAATGGAAGATATTTCCTTTTTCACCATAGCCCTCTAGGGTTTCCAAATATCCCTTTGCCAAGAACAGACTTAGCGAAAGGCTTCTTGAAGGGAAAGATGTAACTCTGTGAGATGAATTAACAGAACACAGAGCAGTTTCTCAGAAAGATTCTTTCAAGTTTTGAACGGAAGTTATTTCCTTTTTCACCATAGCCCTCTATGGGCTTCCAAATATCCCTTTGCCAATTCCACAAGGACAGTTTTAGCGAAAGGCTTCTTGAAGGGAAAGATATAACTGTGTGAGATGAATTAACAGAACACAGAGCAGTTTTTCAGAAAGCTTCTTTCCTATTTTGAACGGAAGATATTTCCTTTTTCACCATAGCCCTCTATGGGCTTCCAAATATCCCTTTGCCAATTCCACAAAACAGCCTTTTCAAAAGGCTTCTTGAAGGGAAAGATGTACCTATGTGAGATGAATTAACAGAAAACAGAGCAGTTTCTCAGAAAGCTTCTTTCCAGTTTTGAATGGAAGATATTTCCTTTTTCACCATAGCCCTCTAGGGGTTCCAAATATCCCTTTGCCAATTCCACAAGAACAGCCTTAGCGAAAGGGTTCTTGAAGGGAAGATGTAACTCTGTGATATGAATTAACAGAACACAGAGCAGTTGCACAGAAAGCTTCTTTCCTATTTTGAACGGAAGATATTTCCTTTTTCACCATAGCCCTCTAAGGGCTTCCAAATATCCCTTTGCCAATTCCACAAGAACATCCTTAGCGAAAGGCTTCTTGAAGGGAAAGATGTACCTCTGTGAGATGAATTAACAGAACACAGAGCAGTTTCTCAGAAAGCTTCTTTCCAGTTTTGAACGGAAGATATTTCCTTTTTCACCATAGCCCTCTATGGGCTTCCAAATATCGCTTTGCCAATTCCACAAGAACAGCCTTAGCGAAAGGCTTCTTGAAGGGAACGATGTAACTCTGTGAGATGAATTAACAGAACACAGAGCAGTTTCTCAGAAAGCTTCTTTCCAGTTTTGAACGGAAGATATTTCCTTTTTCACTATAGAATTCTATGGGCTTCAAAATATCCCTTTGTAAATTCCACAAGAACAGCCATAGCGAAAGGCTTCTTGACGGGAAATATGTAACTCTGTGAGATGAATTAACAGAACACAGAGCAGTTTCTCCGAAAGATTCTTTCCAGTTTTGAACGGAAGATATTTCCTTTATCACCATGGCCCTCTATGGGCTTCCAAATATCCCTTTGCTAATTCCACAAAAACAGCCTTAGCGAAAGGCTTCTTGAAGGGAAAGATGTAACTCTGTGAGATGAATTAACAGAACACAGAGCAGTTTCTCAGAAAGCTTCTTTCCAGTTTTGAACGGAAGATATTTCGTTTTTCACCATAGCCTTCTACGGGCTTCCAAATATCACTTTGCCAATTCCACAACGACAGTCTTAGCGAAAGGCTTCTTGAAGAGAAAGATGTAACTCTGTGAGATGAATTAACAGAACACAGAGCAGTTCCTCAGAAAGCCTCTTTCCAGTTTTGAACGGAAGATATTTCCTTTTCCACCATACGCCTCTATGGGCTTCCAAATATCCCTTTGCCAATTCCACAAGAACAGCCTTAGCGAAAGGCTTCTTGGAGGGAATGATGTAACTCTGTGAGATGAATTCACAGAACACAGAGCACTTTCTCAGAAAGCTTCTTTCCAATTTTGAACGGAAGATATTTCCTTTTTCACCATAGCCCTCTACGGGCCTCCAAATATCCCTTTGCCAATTCAACAACAACAGCCTTAACCAAAGGCTTCTTGAAGGGAAAGATATAACTCTGTTAGGTGAATTAACAGAACACAGAGCAGTTTCTCAGAAAGCGTCTTTCAAGTTTTGAGCGGAAGATATTTCCTTTTTCAACATAGCCCTCTATGGGCTTCCAAATATCCCTTTGCCAATTCCACAAGAACAGCCCTAGCGAAAGGCTTCTTGAAGGAAAGATGTAACTCTGTGAGATGAATTAACAGAACGAAGAGCAGTTTCTCAGAAAGCTTCTTTCCAGTTTTGAACGGAAGATATTTTCCTTTTCACCATAGCCCTCTATGGGCTTCCAAATATCCCTTTGCCAATTCCACAAGAACAGCCTTAGCGAAAGGCTTCTTGAAGGGAAAGATGTAACTCTGTGAGATGAATTAACAGAACACAAAGCAGTTTCTCAGAAAGCTTCTTTCCAGTTTTGAACGGAAGATATTTCCTTTTTCACCATAGCCCTCTAGGGGCTTCCAAATATCCCTTTGCCAATTCCACAAGAACAGCCTTGGCGAAAGGCTTCTTGAAGGGAAAGATGTAACGCTGTGAGATGAATTCAGAGAACACAGAGCTGTTTCTCAGAAACCTTCTTTCCAGTTTTGTACGGAAGATATTTCCTTTTTCACCATAGCCCTCTATGGGCTTCCAAATATCCCTTTGCCAATTCCACAAGGACAGTCTTAGCGAAAGGCTTCTTGAAGGGAAAGATGTAACTGTGTGAGATGAATTAACAGAACACAGAGCAGTTTTTCAGAAAGCTTCTTTCCTATTTTGAAGGGAATATATTTCCTTTTTCACCATAGCCCTCCATGGGCTTCCAAATATCCCTTTGCCAATTCCACAAGAACAGCCTTTTCAAAAGGCTTCTTGAAGGGAAAGATGTACCTATTTGAGATGAATTAACAGAACACAGAGCAGTTTCTCAGAAAGCTTCTTTCCAGTTTTGAATGGAAGATATTTCCTTTTTCACCATAGCCCTCTAGGGGTTCCAAATATCCCTTTGCCAATTCCACAAGAACAGACTTAGCGAAAAGCTTCTTGAAGGGAAAGATGTAACTCTGTGAGATGAATTAACAGAACACAGAGCAGTTGCTCAGAAAGCTTCTTTCCTATTTTGAACGGAAGATATTTCCTTTTTCACCCAAGTCCTCTAAGGGCTTCCAAATATCCCTTTGCCAATTCCATAAGAACATCCTTAGCGAAAGGCTTCTTGAAGGGAAAGATGTACCTCTGTGAGATGAATTAACAGAACACAGAGCAGTTTCTCAGAAAGCTTCTTTCCAGTTTTGAACGGAAGTTATTTCCTTTTTCACCATAGCCCTCTATGGGCTTCCAAATATCCCTTTGCCAATTCCACAAGGACAGTCTTAGCGAAAGGCTTCTTGAAGGGAAAGATGTAACTGTGTGAGATGAATTAACAGAACACAGAGAAGTTTTTCAGAAAGCTTCTTTCCTATTTTGAACGGAAGATATTTCCTTTTTCACCATAGCCCTCTATGGGCTTCCAAATATCCCTTTGCCAATTCCACAAGAACAGCCTTAGCGAAAGGCTTCTTGAAGGGAAAGATGTAACCCTGTGAGATGAATTAACAGAACACAGAGCAGTTGCACAGAAAGCTTCTTTCCTATTTTGAACGGAAGATATTTCCTTTTTCACCATAGCCCTCTAAGGGCATCCAAATATCCCTTTGCCAATTCCACAAGAACATCCTTAGCGAAAGGCTTCTTGAAGGGAAAGATGTACCTCTGTGAGATGAATTAACAGAACACAGAGCAGTTTCTCATAAAGCTTCTTTCCAGTTTTGAACGGAAGATATTTCCTTTATCACCATAGCCCTCTATGGGCTTCCAAATATCCCGTTGCCAATTCCACAAGAACAGCCTTAGCGAAAGGCTTCTTGAAGGGAAAGATGTAACTCTGTGAGATGAATTAACAGAACACAGAGCAGTTTCTCAGAAAGATTCTTTCAAGTTTTGAACGGAAGTTATTTCCTTTTTCACCATAGCCCTCTATGGGCTTCCAAATATCCCTTTGCCAATTCCACAAGGACAGTTTTAGCGAAAGGCTTCCTGAAGGGAAAGATATAACTGTGTGAGATGAATTAACAGAACACAGAGCAGTTTTTCAGAAAGCTTCTTTCCTATTTTGAACGGAAGATATTTCCTTTTTCACCATAGCCCTCTATGGGCTTCCAAATATCCCTTTGCCAATTCCACAAAACAGCCTTTTCAAAAGGCTTCTTGAAGGGAAAGATGTACCTATGTGAGATGAATTAACAGAAAACAGAGCAGTTTCTCAGAAAGCTTCTTTCCAGTTTTGAATGGAAGATATTTCCTTTTTCACCATAGCCCTCAAGGGGTTCCAAATATCCCTTTGCCAATTCCACAAGAACAGCCTTAGCGAAAGGGTTCTTGAAGGGAAAGATGTAACTCTGTGATATGAATTAACAGAACACAGAGCAGTTGCACAGAAAGCTTCTTTCCTATTTTGAACGGAAGATATTTCCTTTTTCACCATAGCCCTCTAAGGGCTTCCAAATATCCCTTTGCCAATTCCACAAGAACATCCTTAGCGAAAGGCTTCTTGAAGGGAAAGATGTACCTCTGTGAGATGAATTAATAGAACACAGAGCAGTTTCTCAGAAAGCTTCTTTCCAGTTTTGAACGGAAGATATTTCCTTTTTCACCATAGCCCTCTATGGGCTTCCAAATATCGCTTTGCCAATTCCACAAGAACAGCCTTAGCGAAAGGCTTCTTGAAGGGAACGATGTAACTCTGTGAGATGAATTAACAGAACACAGAGCAGTTTCTCAGAAAGCTTCTTTCCAGTTTTGTACGGAAGATATTTCCTTTTTCACTATAGCATTTTATGGGCTTCAAAATATCCCTTTGTAAATTCCACAAGAACAGCCATAGCGAAAGGCTTCTTGACGGGAAATATGTAACTCTGTGAGATGAATTAACAGAACACAGAGCAGTTTCTCAGAAAGATTCTTTCCAGTTTTGAACGGAAGATATTTCCTTTATCACCAATGCCCTCTATGGGCTTCCAAATATCCCTTTGCCAATTCCACAAAAACAGCCTTAGCGAAAGGCTTCTTGAAGGGAAAGATGTAACTCTGTGAGATGAATTAACAGAACACAGAGCAGTTTCTCAGAAAGCTTCTTTCCAGTTTTGAACGGAAGATATTTCGTTTTTCACCATAGCCTTCTACGGGCTTCCAAATATCACTTTGCCAATTCCACAACGACAGTCTTAGCGAAAGGCTTCTTGAAGAGAAAGATGTAACTCTGTGAGATGAATTAACAGAACACAGAGCAGTTCCTCAGAAAGCCTCTTTCCAGTTTTGAACGGAAGATATTTCCTTTTCCACCATACGCCTCTATGGGCTTCCAAATATCCCTTTGCCAATTCCACAAGAACAGCCTTAGCGAAAGGCTTCTTGGAGGGAATGATGTAACTCTGTGAGATGAATTCACAGAACACAGAGCACTTTCTCAGAAAGCTTCTTTCCAATTTTGAACGGAAGATATTTCCTTTTTCACCATAGCCCTCTACGGGCCTCCAAATATCACTTTGCCAATTCAACAACAACAGCCTTAACCAAAGGCTTCTTGAAGGGAAAGATATAACTCTGTTAGGTGAATTAACAGAACACAGAGCAGTTTCTCAGAAAGCGTCTTTCAAGTTTTGAGCGGAAGATATTTCCTTTTTCACCATAGCCCTCTATGGGCTTCCAAATATCCCTTTGCCAATTCCACAAGAACAGCCCTAGCGAAAGGCTTCTTGAAGGAAAGATGTAACTCTGTGAGATGAATTAACAGAACGAAGAGCAGTTTCTCAGAAAGCTTCTTTCCAGTTTTGAACGGAAGATATTTTCCTTTTCACCATAGCCCTCTATGGGCTTCCAAATATCCCTTTGCCAATTGCACAAGAACAGCCTTAGCGAAAGGCTTCTTGAAGGGAAAGATGTAACTCTGTGAGATGAATTAACAGAACACAAAGCAGTTTCTCAGAAAGCTTCTTTCCAGTTTTGAACGGAAGATATTTCCTTTTTCACCATAGCCCTCTAGGGGCTTCCAAATATCCCTTTGCCAATTCCACAAGAACAGCCTTGGCGAAAGGCTTCTTGAAGGGAAAGATATAACGCTGTGAGATGAATTCAGAGAACACAGAGCTGTTTCTCAGAAACCTTCTTTCCAGTTTTGAACGGAAGATATTTCCTTTTTCACCATAGCCCTCTATGGGCTTCCAAATATCCCTTTGCCAATTCCACAAGGACAGTCTTAGCGAAAGGCTTCTTGAAGGGAAAGATGTAACTGTGTGAGATGAATTAACAGAACACAGAGCAGTTTTTCAGAAAGCTTCTTTCCTATTTTGAAGGGAATATATTTCCTTTTTCACCATAGCCCTCCATGGGCTTCCAAATATCCCTTTGCCAATTCCACAAGAACAGCCTTTTCAAAAGGCTTCTTGAAGGGAAAGATGTACCTATTTGAGATGAATTAACAGAACACAGAGCAGTTTCTCAGAAAGCTTTTTTCCAGTTTTGAATGGAAGATATTTCCTTTTTCACCATAGCCCTCTAGGGGTTCCAAATATCCCTTTGCCAATTCCACAAGAACAGACTTAGCGAAAGGCTTCTTGAAGGGAAAGATGTAACTCTGTGAGATGAATTAACAGAACACAGAGCAGTTGCTCAGAAAGCTTCTTTCCTATTTTGAACGGAAGATATTTCCTTTTTCACCCAAGTCCTCTAAGGGCTTCCAAATATCCCTTTGCCAATTCCACAAGAACATCCTTAGCGAAAGGATTCTTGAAGGGAAAGATGTACCTCTGTGAGATGAATTAACAGAACACAGAGCAGTTTCTCAGAAAGCTTCTTTCCAGTTTTGAACGGAAGATATTTCCTTTTTCACCATAGCCCTCTGTGGGCTTCCAAATAACCCCTTTGCCAATTCCACAAGAGCAGCCTTAGCGAAAGGCTTCTTGAAGGGAAAGATGTAACTCTGCGAGATGAATTAACAGAACACAGAGCAGTTTCTCAGAAAGCTTCTTTCCAGTTTTGAACGGAAGTTATTTCCTTTTTCACCATAGCCCTCTATGGGCTTCCAAATATCCCTTTGCCAATTCCACAAGGACAGTCATAGCGAAAGGCTTCTTGAAGGGAAAGATGTAACTGTGTGAGATGAATTAACAGAACACAGAGCAGTTTCTCAGAAAGCTTCTTTCCAGTTTTGAACGGAAGATATTTCCTTTTTCACTATAGCATTCTATGGGCTTGAAAATATCCCTTTGTAAATTCCACAAGAACAGCCATAGCGAAAGTCTTCTTGACGGGAAATATGTAACTCTGTGAGATGAATTAACAGAACACAGAGCAGTTTCTCAGAAAGCTTCCTTCCAGTTTTGAATGGAAGATATTTCCTTTTTCACCATAGCCCTCTATGGGCTTCCAAATATCCCTTTGCCAATTCCACAAGAACAGCCTTAGCGAAAGGCTTCTTGAAGGGAAAGATGTAACTCTGTGAGGTGAATTAACAGTACACAGAGCAGTTTCTCAGAAAGCTTCTTTCCAGTATTGAACGGAAGATATTTCCATTTTCACCATAGCCCTCTAGGGGCTACCAAATATCCCTTTGCCAATTCCACAAGAACAGCCTTAGCGAAAGGCTTCTTGAAGGTAAAGATGTAACTCTGTGAGATGAATTAACAGAACACAGAGCAGTTTCTCAGAAAGCTTCTTTCCAGTTTTGAACGGAAGATATTTCCTTTTTTACCATACCCCTCTATGGGCTTCCCAATATCCCTTTGCCAATTCCACAAGAACAGCCTTAGCGAAAGGCTTCTTGAAGGGAAATATGTAACTCTGTGAGATGAATTAACAGATACAGAGCAGTTTCTCAGAAAGCTTCTTTCCAGTTTGGAACGGAAGATATTTCCTTTTTCACCATAGCCCTCTAAGTGCTTCAAAATATCCCTTTGCCAATTCCACAAGAACAGCCTTAGCGAAAGGCTTCTTGAAGGGAAAGATGTAACTCTGTGAGATGAATTAACAGAACACAGAGCAGTTTCTCATAAAGTTTCTTTCCAGTTTTGAACGGAAGATATTTCCTTTTCCACCATAGCCCTCTACGGGCTTCCAAATATCACTTTGCCAATTCCACAAGGACAGTCTTAGCGAAAGGCTTCTTGAAGGGAAAGATGTAACGCTGTGAGATGAATTAACAGAACACAGCGCAGTTTCTCAGAAAGCTTCTTTCCAGTTTTGAACGGAAGATATTTCCTTTTTCACCATAGCCCTCTAAGGACTTCCAAATATCCCTTTGCCAATTCCACAGGAAGACCCTTAGCGAAAGGCTTCTTGAAGGGAAAGATGTAACTCTGTTAGATGAATTAACAGAACACAGAGCAGGTTCTCAGAAAGCTTCTTTCCAGTTTTGAACGGAAGATATTTCCTTTTTCACCATAGCCCGCTATGGGCTTCCAAATATCCATTTGCCCATTCCACAAGAACAGCCTTAGCGAAAGGCTTCTTGAAGGGAAAGATGTAACTCTGTGAGATGAATTAAGAGAACACAGAGCAGTTTCTCAGTAAGCTTCTTTCCAGTTTTGAACGGAAGATATTTCCTTTTTCACCATAGCCCTCTACGGGCTTCCAAATATCACTTTGCCAATTCCACAAGGACAGTCTTAGCGATAGGCTTCTTGAAGGGAAAGATGTAACTCTGTGAGATGAATTAACAGAACACAGAGCAGTTTCTCAGAAAGCTTCTTAACAGTTTTTAACGGAATATATATCCTTTTTCACCATACCCCTCTATGGGCTTCCAAATATCCCTTTGCCAATTCCACAAGAGCTGCCTTAGCGAAAGGCTTCTTGAAGGGAAAGCTGTAACTCTGTGTGATGAATTAACAGAACACAGAGCAGTTGCTCAGAAAGCTTCTTTCCTATTTTGAACGGAAGATATTTCCTTTTACACCCTAGTCCTCTAAGGGCTTCCAAATATCCCTTTGCCAATTCCACAAGAACATCCTTAGCGAAAGGCTTATTGAAGGGAAAGATGTACCTCTGTGAGATGAATTAACAGAACACAGAGCAGTTTCTCAGAAAGCTTCTTTCCAGTTTTAAACGGAAGATATTTCCTTTTTCACCATAGCCCTCTGTGGGCTTCCAAATATCCCTTTGCCAATTCCACAAGAACAGCCTTAGCGAAAGGCTTCTTGAAGGGAAAGATGTAACTCTGTGAGATGAATTAACAGAACACAGAGCAGTTTCTCAGAAAGCTTCTTTCTAGTTTTGGACGGAAGATATTTCCTTTTTCACCATAGCACTCTATGGGCTTCCAAATATCCCTTTGCCAATTCCACAAGAACAGCCTTAGCGAAAGGCTTCTTGAAGGGAAAGATGTAACTCTGTGAGATGAATTAACAGAACACAGAGCAGTTTCTCAGAAAGCTTCTTTCCAGTTTTGAACGGAAGATATTTCCTTTTCCAACATAGCCCTCTACGGGCTTCCAGATATCACTTTGCCAATTCCACAAAGACAGTCTTAGCGAAAGGCTTCTTGAAGGGAAAGATGTAACTCTGTGAGATGAATTAACAGAACACACAGCAGTTCCTCAGAAAGCCTCTTTCCAGTTTTGAACGGAAGATATTTCCTTTTTCACCATACGCCTCTATGGGCTTCCAAATATCCCTTTGCCAATTCCACAAGAACTGCCTTAGCGAAAGGTTTCTTGGAGGGAAAGAAGTAACTCTGTGAGATGAATTAACAGAACACAGAGCAGTTTCTCAGAAAGCTTCTTTCCAGTTTTAAATGGAAGATATTTCCTTTTTAACCATACCCCTCTAGGGCTTCCAAATATCCCTTTGCCAATTCCACAAGAACTGCCTTAGCGAAAGGTTTCTTGAAGGGAAAGATGTAACTCTGTGAGATGAATTAACAGAACACAGAGCAGTTTCTCAGAAAGCTTCTTTCCAGTTTTAAACGGAAGATATTTCCTTTTTAACCATAGCCCTCTAAGGGCTTCCAAATATCCCTTTGCTAATTCCACAAGAACAGCCTTAGCGAAAGGCTTCTTGAAGGGAAAGATGTAACTCCGTGGGATGAATTAAGAGAACACAGAGCAGTTTCTCAGAAAGCTTCTTTCCAGTTTTGAACGGAAGATTGTTCCTTTTTCACCTTAGCACTCTATGGGCTTCCAAATATCCCTTTGCCAATTCCACCAGAACAGCCTTAGCGAAAGGCTTCTTGAAGGGAAAGATGTAACTCTGTGAGATGAATTAACAGAACACAGAGCAGTTTCTCAGAAATCTTCTTTCCAGTTTTGAACGGAAGATATTTCCTTTTTCACCCTAGCCCTCTATGGGCTTCCAAATATCCCCTTGCCAATTCCACAAGAACAGCGTTAGCGAAAGGCTTCTTGAATATAAAGATGTATCTCTGTGAGATGAATTAACAGAACACAGAGCAGTTTCTCAGAAAGCTTCTTTCCAGTTTTGAACGGAAGATATTTCCTTTTTCACCATACCCCTCTATGGGCTTCCAAATATCCCTTTGCCAATTTCACAAGAACTGCCTTAGCGAAAGGTTTCTTGAAGGGAAAGATGTAACTCTGTGAGATGAATTAACAGAACACAGAGCAGTTTCTCAGAAAGCTTCTTTCCAGTTTTAAACGGAAGATATTTCCTTTTTAACCATAGCCCTCTAAGGGCTTCCAAATATCCCTTTATTAATTCCACAAGAACGGCCATAGCGAAAGGCTTCTTGAAGGGAAAGATGTAACTCTGTGAGATGAATTAAGAGAACACCTAGCAGTTTCTCAAAAAGCTTCTTTTTAGTTTTGAACGGAAGATATTTCCTTTTTCACCATAGCCCTTTATGGGCTTCCAAATATCCCTTTGCCAATTCCACAAGAACAGCCTTAGCGAAAGGCTTCTTGAAGGGAAAGATGTAACTCTGTGGGATGAATTAACAGAACACAGAGCAGTTTCTCAGAAAGCTTCTTTCCGGTTTTGAACGGAAGATAATTCCTTTTTCACCATAGCCCTCTATGGGCTTCCAAATATCCCTTTGCCAATTCCACAAGAACAGCCTTAGCGAAAGGCTTCTTGAAGGGAAAGATGTAACTCTGTGAGATGAATTAACAGAACACAGAGCAGTTTCTCAGAAAGGTTCTTTCCAGTTTTCATCGGAAGATATTTCCTTTTTCACCCTAGACCTCTACGAGCTTCCCCATATCCGTTTGCTAATTCCGCAAGAACAGCCTTAGCGAAAGGCTTCTTGAAGGGAAAGATGTAACTCTGTGAGTTGAATTAACATAACACAGAGCAGTTTCTCAGAAAGCTTCTTTCCAGTTTTGAACGGAAGATATTTCCTTTTCCACCATAGCCCTCTACGGGCTTCCAAATATCACTTTGCCAATTCCACAAGGACAGTCTTAGCGAAAGGCTTCTTGAAGGGAAAGATGTAACTCTGTGAGATGAATTAACAGAACACAGCGCAGTTTCTCAGAAAGCTTCTTTCCAGTTTTGAACGGAAGATATTTCCTTTTTCACCATACCCCTCTATGGGCTTCCCAATATTCCTTTGCCAATTCCACAAGAACAGCCTTAGCGAAAGGCTTCTTGAAGGGAAAGATGTAACTCTGTGAGATGAATTAAGAGAACACCTAGCAGTTTCTCAAAAAGCTTCTTTTCAGTTTTGAACGGAAGATATTTCCTTTTCCACCATAGCCCTCTACGGGCTTCCAAATATCACTTTGAAAAATCCACAAGGACAGTCTTAGCGATAGGCTTCTTGAAGGGAAAGATGTAACTCTGTGAGATGAATTAACAGAACACAGAGCAGTTTCTCAGAAAGCTTCTTTCCTATTTTGAACGGAAGATATTTCCTTTTTCACCCTAGTCCTCTAAGGGCTTCCAAATATCCCTTTGCCAATTCCACAAGAACATCCTTAGCGAAAGGCTTATTGAAGGGAAAGATGTACCTCTGTGAGATGAATTAACAGAACACAGAGCAGTTTCTCAGACAGCTTCTTTCCCGTTTTAAACGGAAGATATTTCCTTTTTCACCATAGCCCTCTGTGGGCTTCCAAATATCCCTTTGCCAAATCCACAAGAACAGCCTTAGTGAAAGGCTTCTTGAAGGAAAAGATGTAACTCTGTGAGATGAATTAACAGAACACAGAGCAGTTGCTCAGAAAGCTTCTTTCCTATTTTGAACGGAAGATATTTCCTTTTTCACCCTAGTCCTCTAAGGGCTTCCAAATATCCCTTTGCCAATTCCACAAGAACATCCTTAGCGAAAGGCTTCTTGAAGGGAAAGATGTACCTCTGTGAGATGAATTAACAGAACACAGAGCAGTTTCTCAGAAAGCTTCTTTCCAGTTTTAAAGGGAAGATATTTCCTTTTTCATCATAGCCCTCTGTTGGCTTCCAAATATCCCTTTGCCAATTCCACAAGAACAGCCTTAGCGAAAGGCTTCTTGAAGGGAAAGATGTAACTCTGTGAGATGAATTAACAGAACACAGAGCAGTTTCTCAGAAAGCTTCTTTCCAGTTTTGAACGGAAGATATTTCCTTTTTCACCATAGCCCTCTAAGGGCTTCCATATATCCTTTTGCCAATTCCACAAGAACAGCCTTAGCGAAAGGCTTCTTGAAGGGAAAGATGAAACTCTGTGAGATGAATTAACAGAACACAGAGCAGTTTCTCAGAAGCTTCTTTCCAGTTTTGAACAGAAGATATTTCCTTTTTCACCATAGCCCTCTATGGGCTTCCAAATATCCCTTTGCCAATTCCACAAGAACAGACTTAGCGAAAGGCTTCTTGAACGGAAAGATGTAACTCTGTGAGATGAATTAACAGAACACAGAGCAGTTTCTCAGAAAGCTTCTTTCCAGTTTTGATCGGAAGATATTTCCTTTTTCACCCTAGACCTCTATGGGCTTCCAAATGTCCCTTTGCCAATTCCACAAGGACAGCCTTAGCGAAAGGCTTCTTGAACTGAAAGATGTAACTCTGTGAGATGAATTAACAGAACACAGAGCAGTTTCTCTGAAAGCTTCTTTGCAGTTTTGAACGGAAGATATTTCCTTTTTCACCATTGCCCTCTATGGGCTTCCAAATATCCCTTTGCCAATTCCACAAGAACAGCCTTAGCGAAAGGCTTCTTGAAGGGAAAGATGTAACTCTGTGAGATGAATTAACAGAACACAGAGCAGTTTCTCAGAAAGCTTCTTTCCAGTTTTGAACGGAAGATATTTCCTTTTTCACCATAGAACTCTACGGGCTTCCAAATATCCCTTTGCCAATTCCACAAGAACAGCCTTAGCGAAAGGCTTCTTGAAGGGAAAGATGTAACTCTGTGAGATGAATTAACAGAACACAGAGCAGTTTCTCAGAAAGCTTCTTTCGAGTTTTGAACGGAAGATATTTCCTTTTCCACCATAGCCCTCTACGGGCTTCCAAATATCACTTTGCCAATTCCACAAAGACAGTCTTAGCGAAAGGCTTCTTGAAGGGAAAGATGTAACTCTGTGAGATGAATTAACAGAACACACAGCAGTTCCTCAGAAAGCCTCTTTCCAGTTTTGAACGGAAGATATTTCCTTTTTCACCATACGCCTCTATGGGCTTCCAAATATCCCTTTGCCAATTCCACAAGAACAGCCTTAGCGAAAGGTTTCTTGGAGGGAAAGAAGTAACTCTGTGAGATGAATTAACAGAACACAGAGCAGTTTCTCAGAAAGCTTCTTTCCAGTTTTAAATGGAAGATATTTCCTTTTTAACCATACCCCTCTAAGGGCTTCCAAATATCCCTTTGCCAATTCCACAAGAACTGCCTTAGCGAAAGGTTTCTTGAAGGGAAAGATGTAACTCTGTGAGATGAATTAACAGAACACAGAGCAGTTTCTCAGAAAGCTTCTTTCCAGTTTTAAACGGAAGATATTTCCTTTTTAACCATACCCCTCTATGGGCTTCCAAATATCCCTTTGCCAATTCCACAAGAACTGCTTTAGTGAGAGGTTTCTTGAAGGGAAAGATGTAACTCTGTGAGATGAATTAACGGAACACAGAGCAGTTTCTCAGAAAGCTTCTTTCCAGTTTTAAACGGAAGATATTTCCTTTTTAACCATAGCCCTCTAAGGGCTTCCAAATATCCCTTTGCTAATTCCACAAGAACGGCCATAGCGAAAGGCTTCTTGAAGGGAAAGATGTAACTCTGTGAGATGAATTAAGAGAACACCTAGCAGTTTCTCAAAAAGCTTCTTTCCAGTTTTGAACGGAAGATATTTCCTTTTTCACCATAGCCCTTTATGGGCTTCCAAATATCCCTTTGCCAATTCCACAAGAACAGCCTTAGCGAAAGGCTTCTTGAAGGGAAAGATGTAACTCTGTGGGATGAATTAACAGAACACAGAGCAGTTTCTCAGAAAGCTTCTTTCCAGTTTTGAACGGAAGATTTTTCCTTTTTCACCATAGCCCTCTATGGGCTTCCAAATATCCCTTTACCAATTCCACCAGAACAGCCTTAGCGACAGGCTTATGGAAGGGAAAGATGTAACACTGTGAGATGAATTAACAGAACACAGAGCAGTTTCTCAGAAATCTTCTTTCCAGTTTTGAACGGAAGATATTTCCTTTTTCACCCTAGCCCTCTTTGGGCTTCCAAATATCCCTTTGCCAATTCCACAAGAACAGCGTTAGCGAAAGGCTTCTTGAAGATAAAGATGTATCTCTGTGAGGTGAATTAACAGAACACAGAGCAGTTTCTCAGAAAGCTTGTTTCCAGTTTTGTACGGAAGATATTTCCTTTTTCACCATACCCCTCTTTGGGCTTCCAAATATCCCTTTGCCAATTCCACAAGAACTGCCTTAGCGAAAGGTTTCTTGTCGAGAAAGATGTAACTCTGTGAGATGAATTAACAGAACACAGAGCAGTTTCTCAGAAAGCTTCTTTCCAGTTTTAAACGGAAGATATTTCCTTTTTAACCATAGCCCTCTAAGGGCTTCCAAATATCCCTTTGCTAATTCCACAAGAACAGCCTTAGCGAAAGGCTTCTTGAAGGGAAAGATGTAACTCTGTGGGATGAATTAACAGAACACAGAGCAGTTTCTCAGAAAGCTTCTTTCCAGTTTTGAACGGAAGATTTTTCCTTTTTCACCCAAGCCCTCTATGGGCTTCCAATTATCCCTTTGCAAATTCCACAAGAACAGCCTTAGCGAAAGGCTTCTTGAAGGGAAAGATGTAACTCTGTGAGATGAATTAACAGAACACAGAGCAGTTTCTCAGAAAGCTTCTTTCCAGTTTTGGACGGAAGATATTTCCTTTTTCACCATAGCACTCTAAGGGCTTCCAAATATCCCTTTGCCAATTCCACAAGAACAGCCTTAGCGAAAGGCTCCTTGAAGGGAAAGATGTAACTCTGTGAGATGAATTAACAGAACACAGAGCAGTTTCTCAGAAATCTTCTTTCCAGTTTTGAACGGAAGATATTTCCTTTTTCACCCTAGCCCTCTATGGGCTTCCAAATATCCCTTTGCCAATTCCACAAGAACAGCGTTAGCGAAAGGCTTCTTGAATATAAAGATGTATCTCTGTGAGATGAATTAACAGAACACAGAGCAGTATCTCAGAAAGCTTCTTTCCAGTTTTGAACGGAAGATATTTCCTTTTTCACCATAGCCCTCTATGGGCTTCCAAATATCCCTTTGCCAATTCCACAAGAACTGCCTTAGCGAAAGGTTTCTTGAAGGGAAAGATGTAACTCTGTGAGATGAATTAAGAGAACACCTAGCAGTTTCTCAAAAAGCTTCTTTTCAGTTTTGAACGGAAGATATTTCCTTTTTCACCATAGCCCTTTATGGGCTTCCAAATATCCCTTTGCCAATTCCACAAGAACAGCCTTAGCGAAAGGCTTCTTGAAGGGAAAGATGTAACTCTGTGGGATGAATTAACAGAACACAGAGCAGTTTCTCAGAAAGCTTCTTTCCGGTTTTGAACGGAAGATATTTCCTTTTTCACCATAGCCCTCTATGGGCTTCCAAATATCCCTTTGCCACTTCCACAAGAACAGCCTTAGCGAAAGGCTTCTTGAAGGGAAAGATGTAACTCTGTGAGATGAATTAACAGAACACAGAGCAGTTTCTCAGAAAGCTTCTTTCCAGTTTTCATCGGAAGATATTTCCTTTTTCACCCTAGACCTCTACGAGCTTCCACATATCCGTTTGCCAATTCCGCAAGAATAGCCTTAGCGAAAGGCTTCTTGAAGGGAAAGATGTAACTCTGTGAGTTGAATTAACAGAACACAGAGCAGTTTCTCAGAAAGCTTCTTTCCAGTTTTGAACGGAAGATATTTCCTTTTCCACCATAGCCCTCTACGGGCTTCCAAATATCACTTTGCCAATTCCACAAGGACAGTCTTAGCGAAAGGCTTCTTGAACGGAAAGATGTAACTCTGTGAGATGAATTAACAGAACACAGCGCAGTTTCTCAGAAAGCTTCTTTCCAGTTTTGAACGGAAGATATTTCCTTTTTCACCATACCCCTCTATGGGCTTCCCAATATTCCCTTACCAATTCCACAAGAACAGCCTTAGCGAAAGGCTTCTTGAACGGAAAGATGTAACACTGTGAGATGAATTAACAGAACACAGAGCAGTTTCTCAGAAAGCTTCTTTCCAGTTTTGAACGGAAGATATTTCCTTTTTCACCATAGCCCTCTAAGGACTTCCAAATATCCCTTTGCCAATTCCACAGGAAGAGCCTTAGCGAAAGGCTTCTTGAAGGGAAAGATGTAACTCTGTTAGATGAATTAACAGAACACAGAGCAGGTTCTCAGAAAGCTTCTTTCAAGTTTTGAACGGAAGATATTTCCTTTTTCACCATAGCCCGCTATGGGCTTCCAAATATCCCTTTGCCAATTCCACAAGAACAGCCTTAGCGAAAGGCTTCTTGAAGGGAAAGATGTAACTCTGTGAGATGAATTAAGAGAACACAGAGCAGTTTCTCAGAAAGCTTCTTTCCAGTTTTGAACGGAAGATATTTCCCTTTTCACCATAGCCCTCTACGGGCTTCCAAATATCACTTTGCCAATTCCACAAGGACAGTCTTAGCGATAGGCTTCTTGAAGGGAAAGATGTAACTCTGTGAGATGAATTAACAGAACAAAGAGCAGTTTCTCAGAAAGCTTCTTTCCAGTTTTGAACGGAAGATATTTCCTTTTCCACCATAGCCCTCTATGGGCTTCCAAATATCCCTTTGCCAATTCCACAAGAACAGCCTTACGAAAGGCTTCTTGAAGGGAAAGCTGAAACTCTGTGAGATGAATTAACAGAACACAGAGCAGTTTCTCAGAAAGCTTCTTAACAGTTTTTAACGGAAGATATATCCTTTTTCACCATACCCCTCTATGGGATTCCAAATATCCCTTTGCCAATTCCACAAGAACTGCCTTAGCGAAAGGCTTCTTGAAGGGAAAGATGTAACTCTGTGAGATGAATTAACAGAACACAGAGCAGTTGCTCAGAAAGCTTCTTTCCTATTTTGAACGGAAGATATTTCCTTTTTCACCCTAGTCCTCTAAGGGCTTCCAAATATCCCTTTGCCAATTCCACAAGAACATCCTTAGCGAAAGGCTTATTGAAGGGAAAGATGTACCTCTGTGAGATGAATTAACAGAACACAGAGCAGTTTCTCAGAAAGCTTCTTTCCCGTTTTAAACGGAAGATATTTCCTTTTTCACCATAGCCCTCTGTGGGCTTCCAAATATCCCTTTGCCAATTCCACAAGAATAGCCTTAGCGAATGGCTTCTTGAAGGGAAAGATGTAACTCTGTGAGATGAACTAACAGAACACAGAGCAGTTGCTCAGAAAGCTTCTTTCCTATTTTGAACGGAAGATATTTCCTTTTTCACCCTAGTCCTCTAAGGGCTTCCAAATATCCCTTTGCCAATTCCACAAGAACATCCTTAGCGAAAGGCTTCTTGAAGGGAAAGATGTACCTCTGTGAGATGAATTAACAGAACACAGAGCAGTTTCTCAGAAAGCTTCTTTCCAGTTTTAAAGGGAAGATATTTCCTTTTTCATCATAGCCCTCTGTTGGCTTCCAAATATCCCTTTGCCATTTCCACAAGAACAGCCTTAGCGAAAGGCTTCTTGAAGGGAAAGATGTAACTCTGTGAGATGAATTAACAGAACACAGAGCAGATTCTCAGAAAGCTTCTTTCCAGTTTTGAACGGAAGATATTTCCTTTTTCACTATAGCCCTCTATGGGCTACCAAATATCCCTTTGTAAATTCCACAAAAACAGCCTTAGCGAAAGGCTTCTTGACGGGAAATATGTAACTCTGTGAGATGAATTAACAGAACACAGAGCAGTTTCTCAGAAAGCTTCTTTCCTGTTTTGAACGGAAGATATTTCCTTTTTCACCATAGCCCTCTAAGGGCTTCCAAATATCCTTTTGCCAATTCCACAAGAACAGCCTTAGCGAAAGGCTTCTTGAAGGGAAAGATGAAACTCTGTGAGATGAATTAACAGAACACAGAGCAGATTCTCAGAAGCTTCTTTCCAGTTTTGAACAGAAGATATTTCCTTTTTCACCCTAGACCTCTATGGGCTTCCAAATGTCCCTTTGCCAATTCCACAAGGACAGACTTAGCGAAAGGCTTCTTGAAGGGAAAGATGTAACTCTGTGAGATGAATTAACAGAACACAGAGCAGTTTCTCAGAAACCCTCTTTCCAGTTTTGAACTGAAGATATTTCCTTTTTCACCATAGCCCTCTATGGGCTTCCAAATATCTCTTTGCCAATTCCACAAGAACAGCCTTAGCGAAAGGCTTCTTGAACTGAAAGATGTAACTCTGTGAGATGAATTCAGAGAACACAGAGCAGTTTCTCAGAAAGCTTCTTTGCAGTTTTGAACGGAAGATATTTCCTTTTTCACCATTGCCCTCTATGGGCTTCCAAATATCCCTTTGCCAATTCCACAAGAACAGCCTTAGCGAAAGGCTTCTTGAAGGGAAAGATGTAACTCCGTGGGATGAATTAAGAGAACACAGAGCAGTTTCTCAGAAAGCTTCTTTCCAGTTTTGAACGGAAGATTGTTCCTTTTTCACCTTAGCACTCTATGGGCTTCCAAATATCCCTTTGCCAATTCCACCAGAACAGCCTTAGCGAAAGGCTTCTTGAAGGGAAAGATGTAACTCTGTGAGATGAATTAACAGAACACAGAGCAGTTTCTCAGAAATCTTCTTTCCAGTTTTGAACGGAAGATATTTCCTTTTTCACCCTAGCCCTCTATGGGCTTCCAAATATCCCCTTGCCAATTCCACAAGAACAGCGTTAGCGAAAGGCTTCTTGAATATAAAGATGTATCTCTGTGAGATGAATTAACAGAACACAGAGCAGTTTCTCAGAAAGCTTCTTTCCAGTTTTGAACGGAAGATATTTCCTTTTTCACCATACCCCTCTATGGGCTTCCAAATATCCCTTTGCCAATTTCACAAGAACTGCCTTAGCGAAAGGTTTCTTGAAGGGAAAGATGTAACTCTGTGAGATGAATTAACAGAACACAGAGCAGTTTCTCAGAAAGCTTCTTTCCAGTTTTAAACGGAAGATATTTCCTTTTTAACCATAGCCCTCTAAGGGCTTCCAAATATCCCTTTATTAATTCCACAAGAACGGCCATAGCGAAAGGCTTCTTGAAGGGAAAGATGTAACTCTGTGAGATGAATTAAGAGAACACCTAGCAGTTTCTCTAAAAGCTTCTTTTTAGTTTTGAACGGAAGATATTTCCTTTTTCACCATAGCCCTTTATGGGCTTCCAAATATCCCTTTGCCAATTCCACAAGAACAGCCTTAGCGAAAGGCTTCTTGAAGGGAAAGATGTAACTCTGTGGGATGAATTAACAGAACACAGAGCAGTTTCTCAGAAAGCTTCTTTCCGGTTTTGAACGGAAGATAATTCCTTTTTCACCATAGCCCTCTATGGGCTTCCAAATATCCCTTTGCCAATTCCACAAGAACAGCCTTAGCGAAAGGCTTCTTGAAGGGAAAGATGTAACTCTGTGAGATGAATTAACAGAACACAGAGCAGTTTCTCAGAAAGGTTCTTTCCAGTTTTCATCGGAAGATATTTCCTTTTTCACCCTAGACCTCTACGAGCTTCCCCATATCCGTTTGCTAATTCCGCAAGAACAGCCTTAGCGAAAGGCTTCTTGAAGGGAAAGATGTAACTCTGTGAGTTGAATTAACATAACACAGAGCAGTTTCTCAGAAAGCTTCTTTCCAGTTTTGAACGGAAGATATTTCCTTTTCCACCATAGCCCTCTACGGGCTTCCAAATATCACTTTGCCAATTCCACAAGGACAGTCTTAGCGAAAGGCTTCTTGAAGGGAAAGATGTAACTCTGTGAGATGAATTAACAGAACACAGCGCAGTTTCTCAGAAAGCTTCTTTCCAGTTTTGAACGGAAGATATTTCCTTTTTCACCATAGAACTCTACGGGCTTCCAAATATCCCTTTGCCAATTCCACAAGAACAGCCTTAGCGAAAGGCTTCTTGAAGGGAAAGATGTAACTCTGTGAGATGAATTAACAGAACACAGAGCAGTTTCTCAGAAAGCTTCTTTCGAGTTTTGAACGGAAGATATTTCCTTTTCCACCATAGCCCTCTACGGGCTTCCAAATATCACTTTGCCAATTCCACAAAGACAGTCTTAGCGAAAGGCTTCTTGAAGGGAAAGATGTAACTCTGTGAGATGAATTAACAGAACACACAGCAGTTCCTCAGAAAGCCTCTTTCCAGTTTTGAACGGAAGATATTTCCTTTTTCACCATACGCCTCTATGGGCTTCCAAATATCCCTTTGCCAATTCCACAAGAACAGCCTTAGCGAAAGGTTTCTTGGAGGGAAAGAAGTAACTCTGTGAGATGAATTAACAGAACACAGAGCAGTTTCTCAGAAAGCTTCTTTCCAGTTTTAAATGGAAGATATTTCCTTTTTAACCATACCCCTCTAAGGGCTTCCAAATATCCCTTTGCCAATTCCACAAGAACTGCCTTAGCGAAAGGTTTCTTGAAGGGAAAGATGTAACTCTGTGAGATGAATTAACAGAACACAGAGCAGTTTCTCAGAAAGCTTCTTTCCAGTTTTAAACGGAAGATATTTCCTTTTTAACCATACCCCTCTATGGGCTTCCAAATATCCCTTTGCCAATTCCACAAGAACTGCTTTAGTGAAAGGTTTCTTGAAGGGAAAGATGTAACTCTGTGAGATGAATTAACGGAACACAGAGCAGTTTCTCAGAAAGCTTCTTTCCAGTTTTAAACGGAAGATATTTCCTTTTTAACCATAGCCCTCTAAGGGCTTCCAAATATCCCTTTGCTAATTCCACAAGAACGGCCATAGCGAAAGGCTTCTTGAAGGGAAAGATGTAACTCTGTGAGATGAATTAAGAGAACACCTAGCAGTTTCTCAAAAAGCTTCCTTCCAGTTTTGAACGGAAGATATTTCCTTTTTCACCATAGCCCTTTATGGGCTTCCAAATATCCCTTTGCCAATTCCACAAGAACAGCCTTAGCGAAAGGCTTCTTGAAGGGAAAGATGTAACTCTGTGGGATGAATTAACAGAACACAGAGCAGTTTCTCAGAAAGCTTCTTTCCAGTTTTGAACGGAAGATTTTTCCTTTTTCACCATAGCCCTCTATGGGCTTCCAAATATCCCTTTACCAATTCCACCAGAACAGCCTTAGCGACAGGCTTATGGAAGGGAAAGATGTAACACTGTGAGATGAATTAACAGAACACAGAGCAGTTTCTCAGAAATCTTCTTTCCAGTTTTGAACGGAAGATATTTCCTTTTTCACCCTAGCCCTCTTTGGGCTTCCAAATATCCCTTTGCCAATTCCACAAGAACAGCGTTAGCGAAAGGCTTCTTGAAGATAAAGATGTATCTCTGTGAGGTGAATTAACAGAACACAGAGCAGTTTCTCAGAAAGCTTGTTTCCAGTTTTGTACGGAAGATATTTCCTTTTTCACCATACCCCTCTTTGGGCTTCCAAATATCCCTTTGCCAATTCCACAAGAACTGCCTTAGCGAAAGGTTTCTTGTCGAGAAAGATGTAACTCTGTGAGATGAATTAACAGAACACAGAGCAGTTTCTCAGAAAGCTTCTTTCCAGTTTTAAACGGAAGATATTTCCTTTTTAACCATAGCCCTCTAAGGGCTTCCAAATATCCCTTTGCTAATTCCACAAGAACAGCCTTAGCGAAAGGCTTCTTGAAGGGAAAGATGTAACTCTGTGGGATGAATTAACAGAACACAGAGCAGTTTCTCAGAAAGCTTCTTTCCAGTTTTGAACGGAAGATTTTTCCTTTTTCACCCAAGCCCTCTATGGGCTTCCAATTATCCCTTTGCAAATTCCACAAGAACAGCCTTAGCGAAAGGCTTCTTGAAGGGAAAGATGTAACTCTGTGAGATGAATTAACAGAACACAGAGCAGTTTCTCAGAAAGCTTCTTTCCAGTTTTGGACGGAAGATATTTCCTTTTTCACCATAGCACTCTAAGGGCTTCCAAATATCCCTTTGCCAATTCCACAAGAACAGCCTTAGCGAAAGGCTCCTTGAAGGGAAAGATGTAACTCTGTGAGATGAATTAACAGAACACAGAGCAGTTTCTCAGAAATCTTCTTTCCAGTTTTGAACGGAAGATATTTCCTTTTTCACCCTAGCCCTCTATGGGCTTCCAAATATCCCTTTGCCAATTCCACAAGAACAGCGTTAGCGAAAGGCTTCTTGAATATAAAGATGTATCTCTGTGAGATGAATTAACAGAACACAGAGCAGTATCTCAGAAAGCTTCTTTCCAGTTTTGAACGGAAGATATTTCCTTTTTCACCATAGCCCTCTATGGGCTTCCAAATATCCCTTTGCCAATTCCACAAGAACTGCCTTAGCGAAAGGTTTCTTGAAGGGAAAGATGTAACTCTGTGAGATGAATTAAGAGAACACCTAGCAGTTTCTCAAAAAGCTTCTTTTCAGTTTTGAACGGAAGATATTTCCTTTTTCACCATAGCCCTTTATGGGCTTCCAAATATCCCTTTGCCAATTCCACAAGAACAGCCTTAGCGAAAGGCTTCTTGAAGGGAAAGATGTAACTCTGTGGGATGAATTAACAGAACACAGAGCAGTTTCTCAGAAAGCTTCTTTCCGGTTTTGAACGGAAGATATTTCCTTTTTCACCATAGCCCTCTATGGGCTTCCAAATATCCCTTTGCCACTTCCACAAGAACAGCCTTAGCGAAAGGCTTCTTGAAGGGAAAGATGTAACTCTGTGAGATGAATTAACAGAACACAGAGCAGTTTCTCAGAAAGCTTCTTTCCAGTTTTCATCGGAAGATATTTCCTTTTTCACCCTAGACCTCTACGAGCTTCCACATATCCGTTTGCCAATTCCGCAAGAATAGCCTTAGCGAAAGGCTTCTTGAAGGGAAAGATGTAACTCTGTGAGTTGAATTAACAGAACACAGAGCAGTTTCTCAGAAAGCTTCTTTCCAGTTTTGAACGGAAGATATTTCCTTTTCCACCATAGCTCTCTACGGGCTTCCAAATATCACTTTGCCAATTCCACAAGGACAGTCTTAGCGAAAGGCTTCTTGAACGGAAAGATGTAACTCTGTGAGATGAATTAACAGAACACAGCGCAGTTTCTCAGAAAGCTTCTTTCCAGTTTTGAACGGAAGATATTTCCTTTTTCACCATACCCCTCTATGGGCTTCCCAATATTCCCTTGCCAATTCCACAAGAACAGCCTTAGCGAAAGGCTTCTTGAACGGAAAGATGTAACACTGTGAGATGAATTAACAGAACACAGAGCAGTTTCTCAGAAAGCTTCTTTCCAGTTTTGAACGGAAGATATTTCCTTTTTCACCATAGCCCTCTAAGGACTTCCAAATATCCCTTTGCCAATTCCACAGGAAGAGCCTTAGCGAAAGGCTTCTTGAAGGGAAAGATGTAACTCTGTTAGATGAATTAACAGAACACAGAGCAGGTTCTCAGAAAGCTTCTTTCAAGTTTTGAACGGAAGATATTTCCTTTTTCACCATAGCCCGCTATGGGCTTCCAAATATCCCTTTGCCAATTCCACAAGAACAGCCTTAGCGAAAGGCTTCTTGAAGGGAAAGATGTAACTCTGTGAGATGAATTAAGAGAACACAGAGCAGTTTCTCAGAAAGCTTCTTTCCAGTTTTGAACGGAAGATATTTCCCTTTTCACCATAGCCCTCTACGGGCTTCCAAATATCACTTTGCCAATTCCACAAGGACAGTCTTAGCGATAGGCTTCTTGAAGGGAAAGATGTAACTCTGTGAGATGAATTAACAGAACAAAGAGCAGTTTCTCAGAAAGCTTCTTTCCAGTTTTGAACGGAAGATATTTCCTTTTCCACCATAGCCCTCTATGGGCTTCCAAATATCCCTTTGCCAATTCCACAAGAACAGCCTTACGAAAGGCTTCTTGAAGGGAAAGCTGAAACTCTGTGATATGAATTAACAGAACACAGAGCAGTTTCTCAGAAAGCTTCTTAACAGTTTTTAACGGAAGATATATCCTTTTTCACCATACCCCTCTATGGGATTCCAAATATCCCTTTGCCAATTCCACAAGAACTGCCTTAGCGAAAGGCTTCTTGAAGGGAAAGATGTAACTCTGTGAGATGAATTAACAGAACACAGAGCAGTTGCTCAGAAAGCTTCTTTCCTATTTTGAACGGAAGATATTTCCTTTTTCACCCTAGTCCTCTAAGGGCTTCCAAATATCCCTTTGCCAATTCCACAAGAACATCCTTAGCGAAAGGCTTATTGAAGGGAAAGATGTACCTCTGTGAGATGAATTAACAGAACACAGAGCAGTTTCTCAGAAAGCTTCTTTCCCGTTTTAAACGGAAGATATTTCCTTTTTCACCATAGCCCTCTGTGGGCTTCCAAATATCCCTTTGCCAATTCCACAAGAATAGCCTTAGCGAATGGCTTCTTGAAGGGAAAGATGTAACTCTGTGAGATGAACTAACAGAACACAGAGCAGTTGCTCAGAAAGCTTCTTTCCTATTTTGAACGGAAGATATTTCCTTTTTCACCCTAGTCCTCTAAGGGCTTCCAAATATCCCTTTGCCAATTCCACAAGAACATCCTTAGCGAAAGGCTTCTTGAAGGGAAAGATGTACCTCTGTGAGATGAATTAACAGAACACAGAGCAGTTTCTCAGAAAGCTTCTTTCCAGTTTTAAAGGGAAGATATTTCCTTTTTCATCATAGCCCTCTGTTGGCTTCCAAATATCCCTTTGCCATTTCCACAAGAACAGCCTTAGCGAAAGGCTTCTTGAAGGGAAAGATGTAACTCTGTGAGATGAATTAACAGAACACAGAGCAGATTCTCAGAAAGCTTCTTTCCAGTTTTGAACGGAAGATATTTCCTTTTTCACTATAGCCCTCTATGGGCTACCAAATATCCCTTTGTAAATTCCACAAAAACAGCCTTAGCGAAAGGCTTCTTGACGGGAAATATGTAACTCTGTGAGATGAATTAACAGAACACAGAGCAGTTTCTCAGAAAGCTTCTTTCCAGTTTTGAACGGAAGATATTTCCTTTTTCACCATAGCCCTCTAAGGGCTTCCAAATATCCTTTTGCCAATTCCACAAGAACAGCCTTAGCGAAAGGCTTCTTGAAGGGAAAGATGAAACTCTGTGAGATGAATTAACAGAACACAGAGCAGATTCTCAGAAGCTTCTTTCCAGTTTTGAACAGAAGATATTTCCTTTTTCACCCTAGACCTCTATGGGCTTCCAAATGTCCCTTTGCCAATTCCACAAGGACAGACTTAGCGAAAGGCTACTTGAAGGGAAAGATGTAACTCTGTGAGATGAATTAACAGAACACAGAGCAGTTTCTCAGAAACCCTCTTTCCAGTTTTGAACTGAAGATATTTCCTTTTTCACCATAGCCCTCTATGGGCTTCCAAATATCTCTTTGCCAATTCCACAAGAACAGCCTTAGCGAAAGGCTTCTTGAACTGAAAGATGTAACTCTGTGAGATGAATTCAGAGAACACAGAGCAGTTTCTCAGAAAGCTTCTTTGCAGTTTTGAACGGAAGATATTTCCTTTTTCACCATTGCCCTCTATGGGCTTCCAAATATCCCTTTGCCAATTCCACAAGAACAGCCTTAGCGAAAGGCTTCTTGAAGGGAAAGATGTAACTCTGTGAGATGAATTAACAGAACACAGAGCAGTTTCTCAGAAAGCTTCTTTCCAGTTTTGTACGGAAGATATTTCCTTTTTCACCATAGCCCTCTACGGGCTTCCAAATATCCCTATGCGAATTACACAAGAACAGCCTTAGCGAAAGGCTTCTTGAAGGGAAAGATGTAACTCTGTGAGATGAATTAACAGAACACACAGCAGTTTCTCAGAAAGCTTCTTTCCAGTTTTAAACGGAAGATATTTCCTTTTCCACCATAGCCCTCTACGGGCTTCCAAATATCACTTTGCCAATTCCACAAAGACAGTCTTAGCGAAAGACTTCTTGAAGGGAAAGATGTAACTCTGTGAGATGAATTAACAGAACACACAGCAGTTCCTCAGAAAGCCTCTTTCCAGTTTTGAACGGAAGATATTTCCTTTTTCACCATACGCCTCTATGGGCTTCCAAATATCCCTTTGCCAATTCCACAAGAACAGCCTTAGCGAAAGGTTTCTTGGAAGGAAAGAGGTAACTCTGTGAGATGAATTAACAGAACACAGAGCAGTTTCTCAGAAACCTTCTTTCCAGTTTTAAATGGAAGATATTTCCTTTTAACCATAGCCCTCTATGGGCTTCCAAATATCCCTTTGCCAATTCCACAAGAACTGCCTTAGCGAAAGGTTTCTTGAAGGGAAAGATGTAACTCTGTGAGATGAATTAACAGAACACAGAGCAGTTTCTCAGAAAGCTTCTTTCCAGTTTTAAACGGAAGATATTTCCTTTTTAACCATAGCCCTCAAAGGGCTTCCAAATATCCCTTTGCCAATTCCACAAGAACAGCGTTAGCGAAAGGCTTCTTGAAGATAAAGATGTATCTCTGTGAGATGAATTAACAGAACACAGAGCAGTTTCTCAGAAATCTTCTTTCCAGTTTTGAACGGAAGATATTTCCTTTTTCACCATACCCCTCTTTGGGCTTCCAAATATCCTTTGCCAATTCCACAAGAACTGCCTTAGCGAAAGGTTTCTTGACGAGAAAGATGTAACTCTGTGAGATGAATTAACAGAACACAGAGCAGTTTCTCAGAAAGCTTCTTTCCAGTTTTAAACGGAAGATATTTCCTTTTTAACCATAGCCCTCTAAGGGCTTCGAAATATCCCTTTGCTAATTCCACAAGAACAGCCTTAGCGAAAGGCTTCTTGAAGGGAAAGATGGAACTCTGTGGGATGAATTAACAGAACACAGAGCAGTTTCTCAGAAAGCTTCTTTCCAGTTTTGAACGGAAGATTTTTCCTTTTTCACCCAAGCCCTCTATGGGCTTCCAATTATCCCTTTGCAAATTCCACAAGAACAGCCTTAGCGAAAGGCTTCTTGAAGGGAAAGATGTAACTCTGTGAGATGAATTAACAGAACACAGAGCAGTTTCTCAGAAAGCTTCTTTCCAGTTTTGGACGGAAGATATTTCCTTTTTCACCATAGCACTCTATGGGCTTCCAAATATCCCTTTGCCAATTCCACAAGAACAGCCTTAGCGAAAGGCTTCTTGAAGGGAAAGATGTAACTCTGTGAGATGAATTAACAGAACACAGAGCAGTTTCTCAGAAAGCTTCTTTCCAGTTTTGAACGGAAGATATTTCCTTTTCCACCATAGCCCTCTACGGGCTTCCAAATATCACTTTGCCAATTCCACAAAGACAGTCTTAGCGAAAGGCTTCTTGAAGGGAAAGATGTAACTCTGTGAGATGAATTAACAGAACACAGAGCAGTTTCTCAGAAAGCTTCTTTGCAGTTTTGAACGGAAGATATTTCCTTTTTCACCATTGCCCTCTATTCGCTTCCAAATATCCCTTTGCCAATTCCACAAGAACAGCCTTAGCGAAAGGCTTCTTGAAGGGAAAGATGAAACTCTGTGAGATGAATTAACAGAACACAGAGCAGTTTCTCAGAAATCTTCTTTCCAGTTTTGAACGGAAGATATTTCCTTTTTCACCCTAGCCCTCTATGGGCTTCCAAATATCCCTTTGCCAATTCCACAAGAACAGCGTTAGCGAAAGGCTTCTTGAAGATAAAGATGTATCTCTGTGAGATGAATTAAGAGAACACAGAGCAGTTTCCCAGAAAGCTTCTTTCCAGTTTTGAACGGAAGATATTTCCTTTTTCACCATACCCCTCTATGGGCTTCCAAATATCCCTTTGCCAATTCCACAAGAACTGCCTTAGTGAAAGGTTTCTTGAAGGGAAAGATGTAACTCTGTGAGATGAATTAACAGAACACAGAGCAGTTTCTCAGAAAGCTTCTTTCCAGTTTTAAACGGAAGATATTTCCTTTTTAACCTTAGCCCTCTAAGGACTTCCAAATATCCCTTCGCTAATTCCACAAGAACGGCCATAGCGAAAGGCTTCTTGAAGGGAAAGATGTAACTCTGTGAGATGAATTAAGAGAACACCTAGCAGTTTCTCAAAAAGTTTCTTTCCAGTTTTGAACGGAAGATATTTCCTTTTTCACCATAGCCCTTTATGGGCTTCCAAATATCCCTTTGACAATTCCACAAGAACAGCCTTAGCGAAAGGCTTATTGAAGGGAAAGATGTAACTCTGTGGGATGAATTAACAGAACACAGAGCAGTTTCTCAGAAAGCTTCTTTCCGGTTTTGAACGGAACATATTTCCTTTTTCACCATAGCCCTCTAAGGGCTTCCAAATATCCCTTTGCCAATTCCACAAGAACAGCCTTAGCGAAAGGCCTCTTGAAGGGAAAGATGTAACTCTGTGAGATGAATTAACAGAACACAGAGCAGTTTCTCAGAAAGCTTCTTTCCAGTTTTCATCGGAAGATATTTCCTTTTTCACCCTAGACCTCTACGAGCTTCCACATATCCGTTTGCCAATTCCGCAAGAACAGCCTTAGCGAAAGGCTTCTTGAAGGGAAAGATGTAACTCTGTGAGTTGAATTAACAGAACACAGAGCAGTTTCTCAGAAAGCTTCTTTCCAGTTTTGAACGGAAGATATTTCCTTTTCCACCATAGCCCTCTACGGGCTTCCAAATATCACTTTGCCAATTCCACAAGGAAAGTCTTAGCGAAAGGCTTCTTGGAGGGAAAGATGTAACTCTGTGAGATGAATTAACAGAACACAGCGCAGTTTCTCAGAAAGCTTCTTTCCAGTTTTGAACGGAAGATATTTCCTTTTTCACCATACCCCTCTATGGGCTTCCCAATATTCCTTTGCCAATTCCACAAGAACAGCCTTAGCGAAAGGCTTCTTGAACGGAAAGACGTAACACTGTGAGATGAATTAACAGAACACAGAGCAGTTTCTCAGAAAGCTTCTTTCCAGTTTTGAACGGAAGATATTTCCTTTTTCACCATAGCCCTCTAAGGACTTCCAAATATCCCTTTGCCAATTCCACAGGAAGAGCCTTAGCGAAAGGCTTCTTGAAGGGAAAGATGTAACTCTGTTAGATGATTTAACAGAACACAGAGCAGGTTCTCAGAAAGCTTCCTTCCAGTTTTGAACGGAAGATATTTCCTTTTTCACCATAGGCCGCTATGGGCTTCCAAATATCCCTTTGCCAATTCCACAAGAACAGCCTTAGCGAAAGGCTTCTTGAAGGGAAAGATGTAACTCTGTGAGATGAATTAAGAGAACACAGAGCAGTTTCTCAGAAAGCTTCTTTCCAGTTTTGAACGGAAGATATTTCCTTTTTCACCATAGCCCTCTACGGGCTTCCAAATATCACTTTGCCAATTCCACAAGGACAGTCTTAGCGATAGGCTTCTTGAAGGGAAAGATTTAACTCTGTGAGATGAATTAACAGAACAAAGAGCAGTTTCTCAGAAAGCTTCTTTCCAGTTTTGAACGGAAGATATTTCCTTTTCCACCATAGCCCTCTATGGGCTTCCAAATATCCCTTTGCCAATTCCACAAGAACAGCCTTAACGAAAGGCTTCTTGAAGGGAAAGCTGAAACTCTGTGAGATGAATTAAGAGAACACAGAGCAGTTTCTCAGAAAGCTTCTTAACAGTTTTTAACGGAAGATATATCCTTTTTCACCATACCCCTCAATGGGCTTCCAAATATCCCTTTGCCAATTCCACAAGAACTGCCTTATCGAAAGGCTTCTGGAAGGGAAAGATGTAACTCTGTGTGATGAATTAACAGAACACAGAGCAGTTGCTCAGAAAGCTTCTTTCCTATTTTGAACGGAAGATATTTCCTTTCTCAACCTAGTCCTCTAAGGGCTTCCAAATATCCCTTTGCCAATTCGACAAGAACATCCTTAGCGAAAGGCTTATTGAAGGGAAAGATGTACCTCTGTGAGATGAATTAACAGAACACAGAGCAGTTTCTCAGAAAGCTTCTTTCCAGTTTTAAACGGAAGATATTTCCATTTTCACCATAGCCCTCTGTGGGCTTCCAAATATCCCTTTGCCAATTCCACAAGAACAGCCTTAGCGAAAGGCTTCTTGAAGGGAAAGATGTAACTCTGTGAGATGAATTAACAGAACACAGAGCAGTTGCTCAGAAAGCTTCTTTCCTATTTTGAACGGAAGATATTTCCTTTTTCTCCCTAGTCCTCTAAAGGCTTCCAAATATCCCTTTGCCAATTCCACAAGAACATCCTTAGCGAAAGGCTTCTTCAAGGGAAAGATGTACCTCTGTGAGATGAATTAACAGAACACAGAGCAGTTTCTCAGAAAGCTTCTTTCCAGTTTTAAAGGGAAGATATTTCCTTTTTCATCATAGCCCTCTGTTGGCTTCCAAATATCCCTTTGCCAATTCCACAAGAACAGCCTTAGCGAAAGGCTTCTTGAAGGGAAAGATGTAACTCTGTGAGATGAATTAACAGAACACAGAGCAGTTTCTCAGAAAGCTTCTTTCCAGTTTTGAACGGAAGATATTTCCTTTTTCACCATAGCCCTCTACGGGCTTCCAAATATCCCTTTGCCAATTACACAAGAACAGCCTTAGCGAAAGGCTTCTTGAAGGGAAAGATGTAACTCTGTGAGATGAATTAAGAGAACACAGAGCAGTTTCTCAGAAAGCTTCTTTCCAGTTTTGAACGGAAGATATTTCCTTTTTCACCCTAGACCTCTATGGGCTTCCAATTATCCCTTTGCAAATTCCACAAGAACAGCCTTAGCGAAAGGCTTCTTGAAGGGAAAGATGTAACTCTGTGAGATGAATTAACAGAACACAGAGCAGTTTCTCAGAAAGCTTCTTTCCAGTTTTGGACGGAAGATATTTCCTTTTTCACCATAGCACTCTATGGGCTTCCAAATATCCCTTTGCCAATTCCACAGGAACAGCCTTAGCGAAAGGCTTCTTAAACGGAAATATGTAACTCTGTGAGATGAATTAACAGAACACAGAGCAGTTTCTCAGAAAGTTTCTTTCCAGTTTTGAACCGAAGATATTTCCTTTTTCACCCTAGCCCTCTATGGGCTTCCAAATATCCCTTTGCCAATTCCACGAGAACAGCCTTCACGAAAGGCTTCTTGAAGGGAAAGATGTAACTCTGTGAGATGAATTAACAGAACACAGAGCAGTTTCTCAGAAAGCTTCTTTCCAGTTTTGAACGGAAGATATTTCCTTTTTCACCATACCTCTCTATGGGCTTCCAAATATCCCTTTGCAAATTCCACAAGAACAGCCTTAGCGAAAGGCTTCTTGAAGGAAAAGATGTAACACTGTGACATGAATTAACAGAACAGAGAGCTGTTGCTCGGAAAGCTTCTTTCCAGTTTTGATCGGAAGATATTTATTTTTCACCATAGCCCTCTATGGGCTTCCCAATATCCCTTTGCCAATTCCACAAGAGCAGCGTTAGAGAAAGGCTTCTTGAAGCGAAAGATGTATCTCTGTGAGATGAATTAACAGAACTCAGAGCAGTTTCTCAGAAAGCTTCTTTCCAGTTTTAAACGGAAGATATTTCCTTTTTAACCATAGCCCTCTACGGGCTTCCAAATATCCCTTTGCTAATTCCACAAGAACAGCCTTAGCGAAAGGCTTCTTGAAGGGAAAGATGTAACTCTGTGGGATGAATTAACAGAACACAGAGCAGTTTCTCAGAAAGCTTCTTTCCAGTTTTGAACGGAAGATATTTCCTTTTTCACTGTAGTCCTCTATGGGCTTCCAAATATCCCTTTGCCAATTCCACAAGAACAGCGTTAGCGAAAGGCTTCTTGAAGATAAAGATGTATCTCTGTGAGATGAATTTACAGAACACAGAGCAGTTTCTCAGAAAGCTTCTTTCCAGTTTTGAACGGAAGATATTTCCTTTTTCACCATAGCCCTCTATGGGCTACCAAATATCCCTTTGCCAATTCCAGAAGAAAAGCCTTGGCGAAAGGCTTCTTGAAGGGAAAGATGTAACTCTGTGAGATGAACTAACAGAACACAGAGCAGTTTCTCAGAAAGCTTCTTTCCAGTTTTGAACGGAAGATATTTCCTTTTTCACCATAGCCCACTATGGGCTTCCAAATATCCCTTTGCCAATTCCACAAGAACAGCCTTAGCGAAAGGCTTCTTGAAGGGAAAGATGTACCTCAGTGAGATGAATTAACAGAACCCAGAGCAGTTTCTCAGAAAGCTTCTTTCCAGTTTTGAACGGAAGATATTTCCTTTTTCACCATAACCCTCTATGGGCTTCTAAATATCCTTTTGCCAATTCCACAAGAAAAGCCTTAGCGAAAGGCTTCTTGAAGGGAAAGATGTAACTCTGTGAGAAGAATTCAGAGAACACAGAGCAGTTTCTCAGAAAGCTTCTTTCCAGTTTTGAACGGGAGATATTTCCTTTTTCACCATAACCCTCTATGGGCTTCCAAATATCCCTTTGCCAATTCCACAAGAACAGCCTTATCAAAAGGCTTCTTGAAGGGAAAGATGTAACTCTTTGAGATGAATTCAGAGAACACAGAGCAGATTCTCAGAAAGCTTCTTTCCAGTTTTGAACGGAAGATATTTCCTTTTTCAGCATAGCCCTCTATGGGCTTCCAAATATCCCTTCGCCAATTCCACAAGAACAGCCTTAGCGAAAGGCTTCTTGAAGGGAAAGATGTAACTCTGTGAGATGAACTAACAGAACACAGAGCAGTTTCTCAGAAAGCTTCTTTCCAGTTTTGAACGTAAGATATTTGGTTTTTCACCCCAGCCCTCTATGGGCTTCCAAATATCCCTTTGCCTATTCCACAAGAACACCCTTAGCGAAAGACTTCTTGAAGGGAAAGATGTAGCTCTGTGAGATGAATTAACAGATCACAGAGCAGTTTCTCAGAAAGCTTCTTTCCAGTTTTGAACGGAATATATTTCCTTTTTCACCATAGCCCTCTATGGGCTTCCAAATATCCCTTTGTCAATTCTAGAAGAACAGCATTAGCGAAAAGCTTCTTTAAGGGAAAGATGTAACTCTTTGAGATGAATTAACAGAACACAGAGCAGTTTCTCAGAAAGCTTCTTTCCAGTTTTGAACGGAAGATATTTCCTTTTTCACTATAGCCCTCTATGGGTTTCCAAATATCCCTTTGTAAATTCCACAAAAACAGACTTAGCGAAAGGCTTCTTGACGGGAAATATGTAACTCTGTGAGATGAATTAACAGAACACAGAGCAGTTTCTCAGAAAGCTTCTTTCCAGTTTTGAACGGAAGATATTTCCTTTTTCACCATAGCCCTCTAAGGGCTTCCAAATATCCTTTTGCCAATTCCACAAGAACAGCCTTAGCGAAAGGCTTCTTGAAGGGAAAGATGAAATTCTGTGAGATGAATTAACAGAACACAGAGCAGTTTCTCAGAAGCTTCTTTCCAGTTTTGAACAGAAGATATTTCCTTTTTCACCGTAGCCCTCTATGGGCTTCCAAATATCCCTTTTCCAATTCCACAAGAACAGACTTAGCGAAAGGCTTCTTGAAGGGAAAGATGTAACTCTGTGAGATGAATTAAGAGAACACAGAGCAGTTTCTCAGAAAGCTTCTTTCCAGTTTTGATCGGAAGATATTTCCTTTTTCACCCTAGCCCTCAATGGGCTTCCAAATGTCCCTTTGCCAATTCCACAAGAACAGACTTAGCGAAAGGCTTCTTGAAGGGAAAGATGTAACTCTGTGAGATGAATTAACAGAACACAGAGCAGTTTCTCAGAAACCTTCTTTCCAGTTTTGAACGGAAGATATTTCCTTTTTCACCATAGCCCTCTATGGGCTTCCAAATATCTCTTTGCCAATTCCACAAGACCAGCCTTAGCGAAAGGCTTCTTGAACTGAAAGATGTAACTCTGTGAGATGAATTAACAGAACACAGCGCAGTTTCTCAGAAAGCTTCTTTCCAGTTTTGAACGGAAGATATTTCCTTTTTCACCATACCCCTCTATGGGCTTCCCAATATTCCTTTGCCAATTCCACAAGAACAGGCTTAGCGAAAGGCTTCTTGAACGGAAAGATGTAACACTGTGAGATGAATTAACAGAACACAGAGCAGTTTCTCAGAAAGCTTCTTTCCAGTTTTGAACGGAAGATATTTCCTTTTTCACCATAGCCCTCTAAGGACTTCCAAATATCCCTTTGCCAATTCCACAGGAAGAGCCTTAGCGAAAGGCTTCTTGAAGGGAAAGATGTAACTCTGTTAGATGAATTAACAGAACACAGAGCAAGTTCTCAGAAAGCTTCTTTCAAGTTTTGAACGGAAGATATTTCCTTTTTCACCATAGCCCGCTATGGGCTTCCAAATATCCCTTTGCCAATTCCACAAGAACAGCCTTAGCGAAAGGCTTCTTGAAGGGAAAGATGTAACTCTGTGAGATGAATTAAGAGAACACAGAGCAGTTTCTCAGAAAGCTTCTTTCCAGTTTTGAACGGAAGATATTTCCCTTTTCACCATAGCCCTCTACGGGCTTCCAAATATCACTTTGCCAATTCCACAAGGACAGTCTTAGCGATAGGCTTCTTGAAGGGAAAGATGTAACTCTGTGAGATGAATTACCAGAACAAAGAGCAGTTTCTCAGAAAGCTTCTTTCCAGTTTTGAACGGAAGATATTTCCTTTTCCACCATAGCCCTCTATGGGCTTCCAAATATCCCTTTGCCAATTCCACAAGAACAGCCTTACGAAAGGCTTCTTGAAGGGAAAGCTGAAACTCTGTGAGATGAATTAACAGAACACAGAGCAGTTTCTCAGAAAGCTTCTTAACAGTTTTTAACGGAAGATATATCCTTTTTCACCATACCCCTCTATGGGCTTCCAAATATCCCTTTGCCAATTCCACAAGAACTGCCTTAGCGAAAGGCTTCTTGAAGGGAAAGATGTAACTCTGTGTGATGAATTAACAGAACACAGAGCAGTTGCTCAGAAAGCTTCTTTCCCGTTTTAAACGGAAGATATTTCCTTTTTCACCATAGCCCTCTGTGGGCTTCCAAATATCCCTTTGCCAATTCCACAAGAACAGCCTTAGCGAAAGGCTTCTTGAAGGGAAAGATGAAACTCTGGGAGATGAATTAACAGAACACAGAGCAGATTCTCAGAAGCTTCTTTCCAGTTTTGAACAGAAGATATTTCCTTTTTCACCATAGCCATCTATGGGCTTCCAAATATATCTTTGCCAATTCCACAAGAACAGACTTAGCGAAAGGCTTCTTGAAGGGAAAGATGTAACTCTGTGGGATGAATTAACAGAACACAGAGCAGTTTCTCAGAAAGCTTCTTTCCAGTTTTGATCGGAAGATATTTCCTTTTTCACCGTAGCCCTCTATGGGCTTCCAAATATCTCTTTGCCAATTGCACAAGAACAGCCTTAGCGAAAGGCTTCTTGAACTGAAAGATGTAACTCTGTGAGATGAATTCAGAGAACACAGAGCAGTTTCTCAGAAAGCTTCTTTGCAGTTTTGAACGGAAGATATTTCCTTTTTCACCATTGCCCTCTATGGGCTTCCAAATATCCCTTTGCCAATTCCACAAGAACAGCCTTAGCGAAAGGCTTCTTGAAGGGAAAGATGTAACTCTGTGAGATGAATTAACAGAACACAGAGCAGTTTCTCAGAAAGCTTCTTTCCAGTTTTGTACGGAAGATATTTCCTTTTTCACCATAGCCCTCTACGGGCTTCCAAATATCCCTATGCGAATTACACAAGAACAGCCTTAGCGAAAGGCTTCTTGAAGGGAAAGATGTAACTCTGTGAGATGAATTAACAGAACACACAGCAGTTTCTCAGAAAGCTTCTTTCCAGTTTTGAACGGAAGATATTTCCTTTTCCACCATAGACCTCTACGGGCTTCCAAATATCACTTTGCCAATTCCACAAAGACAGTCTTAGGGAAAGACTTCTTGAAGGGAAAGATGTAACTCTGTGAGATGAATTAACAGAACACACAGCAGTTCCTCAGAAAGCCTCTTTCCAGTTTTGAACGGAAGATATTTCCTTTTTCACCATACGCCTCTATGGGCTTCCAAATATCCCTTTGCCAATTCCACAAGAACAGCCTTAGCGAAATGTTTCTTGGAGGGAAAGAAGTAACTCTGTGAGATGAATTAACAGAACACAGAGCAGTTTCTCAGAAAGCTTCTTTCCAGTTTTAAATGGAAGATATTTCCTTTTAACCATAGCCCTCTATGGGCTTCCAAATATCCCTTTGCCAATTCCACAAGAACTGCCTTAGCGAAAGGTTTCTTGAAGGGAAAGATGTAACTCTGTGAGATGAATTAACAGAACACAGAGCAGTTTCTCAGAAAGCTTCTTTCCAGTTTTAAACGGAAGATATTTCCTTTTTCACCATAGCCCTCAAAGGGCTTCCAAATATCCCTTTGCTAATTCCACAAGAACAGCCTTAGCGAAAGGCTTCTTGAAGGGAAAGATGTAACTCTGTGAGATGAATTAACAGAACACAGAGCAGTTTCTCAGAAAGCTTCTTTCCAGTTTTGGACGGAAGATATTTCCTTTTTCACCATAGCACTCTATGGGCTTCCAAATATCCCTTTGCCAATTCCACAAGAACAGCCTTAGCGAAAGGCTTCTTGAAGGGAAAGATGTAACTCTGTGAGATGAATTAACAGAACACAGAGCAGTTTCTCAGAAAGCTTCTTTGCAGTTTTGAACGGAAGATATTTCCTTTTTCACCATTGCCCTCTATGGGCTTCCAAATATCCCTTTGCCAATTCTACAAGAACAGCCTTAGCGAAAGGCTTCTTGAAGGGAAAGATGAAACTCTGTGAGATGAATTAACAGAACACAGAGCAGTTTCTCAGAAATGTTCTTTCCAGTTTTGAACGGAAGATATTTCCTTTTTCACCCTAGCCCTCTATGGGCTTCCAAATATCCCTTTGCCAATTCCACAAGAACAGCGTTAGCGAAAGGCTTCTTGAAGATAAAGATGTATCTCTGTGAGATGAATTAACAGAACACAGAGCAGTTTCTCAGAAACCTGCTTTCCAGTTTTGAACGGAAGATATTTCCTTTTTCACCATACCCCTCTATGGGCTTCCAAATATCCCTTTGCCAATTCCACAAGAACTGCCTTAGCGAAAGGTTTCTTGAAGGGAAAGATGTAGCTCTGTGAGATGAATTAAGAGAACACTGAGCAGTTTCTCAGAAAGCTTCTTTCCAGTTTTAAACGGAAGATATTTCCTTTTTAACCATAGCCCTCTAAGGACTTCCAAATATCCCTTCGCTAATTCCACAAGAACGGCCATAGCGAAAGGCTTCTTGAAGGGAAAGATGTAACTCTGTGAGATGAATTAAGAGAACACCTAGCAGTTTCTCAAAAAGCTTCTTTCCAGTTTTGAACGGAAGATATTTCCTTTTTCACCATAGCCCTTTATGGGCTTCCAAATATCCCTTTGCCAATTCCACAAGAACAGCCTTAGCGAAAGGCTTATTGAAGGGAAAGATGTAACTCTGTGGGATGAATTAACAGAACACAGAGCAGTTTCTCAGAAAGCTTCTTTCCGGTTTTGAACCGAAGATATTTCCTTTTTCACCATAGCCCTCTAAGGGCTTCCAAATATCCCTTTGCCAATTCCACAAGAACAGCCTTAGCGAAAGGCCTCTTGAAGGGAAAGATGTAACTCTGTGAGATGAATTAACAGAACACAGAGCAGTTTCTCAGAAAGCTTCTTTCCAGTTTTCATCGGAAGATATTTCCTTTTTCACCCTAGACCTCTACGAGCTTCCACATATCCGTTTGCCAATTCCGCAAGAACAGCCTTAGCGAAAGGCTTCTTGAAGGGAAAGATGTAACTCTGTGAGTTGAATTAACAGAACACAGAGCAGTTTCTCAGAAAGCTTCTTTCCAGTTTTGAACGGAAGATATTTCCTTTTCCACCATAGCCCTCTAAGGGCTTCCAAATATCACTTTGCCAATTCCACAAGGACACTCTTAGCGAAAGGCTTCTTGGAGGGAAAGATGTAACTCTGTGAGATGAATTAACAGAACACAGCGCAGTTTCTCAGAAAGCTTCTTTCCAGTTTTGAACGGAAGATATTTCCTTTTTCACCATACCCCTCTATGGGCTTCCCAATATTCCTTTGCCAATTCCACAAGAACAGCCTTAGCGAAAGGCTTCTTGAACGGAAAGACGTAACACTGTGAGATGAATTAACAGAACACAGAGCAGTTTCTCAGAAAGCTTCTTTCCAGTTTTGAACGGAAGATATTTCCTTTTTCACCATAGCCCTCTAAGGACTTCCAAATATCCCTTTGCCAATTCCACAGGAAGAGCCTTAGCGAAAGGCTTCTTGAAGGGAAAGATGTAACTCTGTTAGATGAATTAAGAGAACACAGAGCAGGTTCTCAGAAAGCTTCTTTCCAGTTTTGAACGGAAGATATTTCCTTTTTCACCATAGCCCGCTATGGGCTTCCAAATATCCCTTTGCCAATTCCACAAGAACAGCCTTAGCGAAAGGCTTCTTGAAGGGAAAGATGTAACTCTGTGAGATGAATTCAGAGAACACAGAGCGGTTTCTCAGAAAGCTTCTTTCCAGTTTTGAACGGAAGATATTTCCTTTTTCACCATAGCCCTCTACGGGCTTCCAAATATCACTTTGCCAATTCCACAAGGACAGTCTTAGCGATAGGCTTCTTGAAGGGAAAGATTTAACTCTGTGAGATGAATTAACAGAACAAAGAGCAGTTTCTCAGAAAGCTTCTTTCCAGTTTTGAACGGAAGATATTTCCTTTTCCACCATAGACCTCTATGGGCTTCCAAATATCCCTTTGCCAATTCCACAAGAACAGCCTTAACGAAAGGCTTCTTGAAGGGAAAGCTGAAACTCTGTGAGATGAATTAAGAGAACACAGAGCAGTTTCTCAGAAAGCTTCTTAACAGTTTTTAACGGAAGATATATCCTTTTTCACCATACCCCTCTATGGGCTTCCAAATATCCCTTTGCCAATTCCACAAGAACTGCCTTAGCGAAAGGCTTCTGGAAGGGAAAGATGTAACTCTGTGTGATGAATTAACAGAACACAGAGCAGTTGCTCAGAAAGCTTCTTTCCTATTTTGAACGGAAGATATTTCCTTTCTCAACCTAGTCCTCTAAGGGCTTCCAAATATCCCTTTGCCAATTCCACAAGAACATCCTTAGCGAAAGGCTTATTGAAGGGAAAGATGTACCTCTGTGAGATGAATTAACAGAACACAGAGCAGTTTCTCAGAAAGCTTCTTTCCAGTTTTAAACGGAAGATATTTCCTTTTTCACCATAGCCCTCTGTGGGCTTCCAAATATCACTTTGCCAATTCCACAAGAACAGCCTTAGCGAAAGGCTTCTTGAAGGGAAAGATGTAACTCTGTGAGATGAATTAACAGAACACAGAGCAGTTGCTCAGAAAGCTTCTTTCCTATTTTGAACGGAAGATATTTTCTTTTTCTCCCTAGTCCTCTAAAGGCTTCCAAATATCCCTTTGCCAATTCCACAAGGACAGACTTAGCGAAAGGCTTCTTGAAGGGAAAGATGTAACTCTGTGAGATGAATTAACAGAACACAGAGCAGTTTCTCAGAAACCTTCTTTCCAGTTTTGATCGGAAGATATTTCCTTTTTCACCATAGCCCTCTATGGGCTTCCAAATATCTCTTTGCCAATTCCACAAGAACAGCCTTAGCGAAAGGCTTCTTGAACTGAAAGATGTAACTCTCTGAGATGAATTAACAGAACACAGAGCAGTTTCTCAGAAAGCTTCTTTCCAGTTTTGAACGGAAGATATTTCCTTTTTCACCATACCTCGCTATGGGCTTCCAAATATCCCTTTGCCAATTCCACAAGAACAGCCTTAGCGAAAGGCTTCTTGAAGGAAAAGATGTAACACTGTGACATGAATTAACAGAACAGAGAGCTGTTGCTCGGAAAGCTTCTTTCCAGTTTTGATCGGAAGATATTTATTTTTCACCATAGCCCTCTATGGGCTTCCCAATATCCCTTTGCCAATTCCACAAGAGCAGCGTTAGCGAAAGGCTTCTTGAAGCGAAAGATGTATCTCTGTGAGATGAATTAACAGAACTCAGAGCAGTTTCTCAGAAAGCTTCTTTCCAGTTTTAAACGGAAGATATTTCCTTTTTAACCATAGCCCTCTACGGGCTTCCAAATATCCCTTTGCTAATTCCACAAGAACAGCCTTAGCGAAAGGCTTCTTGAAGGGAAAGATGTAACTCTGTGGGATGAATTAACAGAACACAGAGCAGTTTCTCAGAAAGCTTCTTTCCAGTTTTGAACGGAAGATATTTCCTTTTTCACTGTAGTCCTCTATGGGCTTCCAAATATCCCTTTGCCAATTCCACAAGAACAGCGTTAGCGAAAGGCTTCTTGAAGATAAAGATGTATCTCTGTGAGATGAATTTACAGAACACAGAGCAGTTTCTCAGAAAGCTTCTTTCCAGTTTTGAACGGAAGGTATTTCCTTTTTCACCATAGCCCTCTATGGGCTTCCAAATATCCCTTTGCCAATTCCAGAAGAACAGCCTTGGCGAAAGGCTTCTTGAAGGGAAAGATGTAACTCTGTGAGATGAACTAACAGAACACAGAGCAGTTTCTCAGAAAGCTTCTTTCCAGTTTTGAACGGAAGATATTTCCTTTTTCACCATAGCCCACTATGGGCTTCCAAATATCCCTTTGCCAATTCCACAAGAACAGCCTTAGCGAAAGGCTTCTTGAAGGGAAAGATGTACCTCTGTGAGATGAATTAACAGAACCCAGAGCAGTTTCTCAGAAAGCTTCTTTCCAGTTTTGAAAGGAAGATATTTCCTTTTTCACCATAACCCTCTATGGGCTTCTAAATATCCCTTTGCCAATTCCACAAGAAAAGCCTTAGCGATAGGCTTCTTGAAGGGAAAGATGTAACTCTGTGAGAAGAATTCAGAGAACACATAGCAGTTTCTCAGAAAGCTTCTTTCCAGTTTTGAACGGGAGATATTTCCTTTTTCACCATAGCCCTGTATGGGCTTCCAAATATCCCTTTGCCAATTCCACAAGAACAGCCTTATCAAAAGGCTTCTTGAAGGGAAAGATGTAACTCTTTGAGATGAATTCAGAGAACACAGAGCAGATTCTCAGAAAGCTTCTTTCCAGTTTTGAACGGAAGATATTTCCTTTTTCAGCATAGCCCTCTATGGGCTTCCAAATATCCCTTCGCCAATTCCACAAGAACAGCCTTAGCGAAAGGCTTCTTGAAGGGAAAGATGTAACTCTGTGAGATGAACTAACAGAACACAGAGCAGTTTCTCAGAAAGCTTCTTTCCAGTTTTGAACGGAAGATATTTGGTTTTTCACCCCAGCCCTCTATGGGCTTCCAAATATCCCTTTGCCTATTCCACAAGAACACCCTTAGCGAAAGACTTCTTGAAGGGAAAGATGTAGCTCTGTGAGATGAATTAACAGATCACAGAGCAGTTTCTCAGAAAGCGTCTTTCCAGTTTTGAACGGAATATATTTCCTTTTTCACCATAGCCCTCTATGGGCTTCCAAATATCCCTTTGCCAATTCTAGAAGAACAGCATTAGCGAAAAGCTTCTTTAAGGGAAAGATGTAACTCTTTGAGATGAATTAACAGAACACAGAGCAGTTTCTCAGAAAGCTTCTTTCCAGTTTTGAACGGAAGATATTTCCTTTTTCACTATAGCCCTCTATGGGTTTCCAAATATCCCTTTGTAAATTCCACAAAAACAGCCTTAGCGAAAGGCTTCTTGACGGGAAATATGTAACTCTGTGAGATGAATTAACAGAACACAGAGCAGTTTCTCAGAAAGCTTCTTTCCAGTTTTGAACGGAAGATATTTCCTTTTTCACCATAGCCCTCTAAGGGCTTCCAAATATCCTTTTGCCAATTCCACAAGAACAGCCTTAGCGAAAGGCTTCTTGAAGGGAAACATGAAACTCTCTGAGATGAATTAACAGAACACAGAGCAGTTTCTCAGAAGCTTCTTTCCAGTTTTGAACAGAAGATATTTCCTTTTTCACCGTAGCCCTCTATGGGCTTCCAAATATCCCTTTGCCAATTCCACAAGAACAGACTTAGCGAAAGGCTTCTTGAAGGGAAAGATGTAACTCGGTGAGATGAATTAACAGAACACAGAGCAGTTTCTCAGAAAGCTTCTTTCCAGTTTTGAACGGAAGATATTTCCTTTTTCACCATAGCCCTCTATGGGCTTCCAATTATCCCTTTGCCAATTCCACAAGAACAGCCTTAGCGAAAGGCTTCTTGAACGGAAATATGTAACTCTGTGAGATGAATTAACAGAACACAGAGCAGTTTCTCAGAAAGCTTCTTTCCAGTTTTGAACCGAAGATATTTCCTTTTTCACCCTAGCCCTCTATGGGCTTCCAAATATCCCTTTGCCAATTCCACGAGAACAGCCTTAACGAAAGGCTTCTTGAAGGGAAAGATGTAACTCTGTGAGATGAATTAACAGAACACAGAGCAGTTTCTCAGAAAGCTTCTTTCCAGTTTTGAACGGAAGATATTTCCTTTTTCACCATACCTCTCTATGGGCTTCCAAATATCCCTTTGCCGATTCCACAAGAACAGCCTTAGCGAAAGGCTTCTTGAAGGAAAAGATGTAACACTGTGAGATGAATTAACAGAACAGAGAGCTGTTGCTCGGAAAGCTTCTTTCCAGTTTTGATCGGAAGATATTTATTTTTCACCATAGCCCTCTATGGGCTTCCCAATATCCCTTTGCCAATTCCACAAGAGCAGCGTTAGCGAAAGGCTTCTTGAAGGGAAAGATGTATCTCTGTGTGATGAATTAACAGAACACAGAGCAGTTTCTCAGAAAGCTTCTTTCCAGTTTTGAACGGAAGATATTTCCTTTTCCACCATAGCCCTCTACGGGCTTCCAAATATCACTTTGCCAATTCCACAAAGACAGTCTTAGCGAAAGGCTTCTTGAAGGGAAAGATGTAACTCTGTGAGATGAATTAACAGAACACACAGCTGTTCCTCAGAAAGCCTCTTTCCAGTTTTGAACGGAAGATATTTCCTTTTTCACCATACGCCTCTATGGGCTTCCAAATAGCCCTTTGCCAATTCCACAAGAACAGCCTTAGCGAAAGGTTTCTTGGAGGGAAAGAAGTAACTCTGTGAGATGAATTTACAGAACACAGAGCAGTTTCTCAGAAAGCTTCTTTCCAGTTTTAAATGGAAGATAATTCCTTTTTAACCATACCCCTCTATGGGCTTCCAAATATCCCTTTGCCAATTCCACAAGAACTGCCTTAGCGAAAGGTTTCTTGAAGGGAAAGATGTAACTCTGTGAGATGAATTAACAGAACACAGAGCAGTTTCTCAGAAAGCTTCTTTCCAGTTTTAAACGGAAGATATTTCCTTTTTAACCATAGCCCTCAAAGGGCTTCCAAATGTCCCTTTGCCAATTCCACAAGGACAGACTTAGCGAAAAGCTTCTTGAAGGGAAAGATGTAACTCTGTGAGATGAATTAACAGAACACAGAGCAGTTTCTCAGAAACCTTCTTTCCAGTTTTGAACGGAAGATATTTCCTTTTTCACCATAGCCCTCTATGGGCTTCCAAATATCTCTTTGCCAATTCCACAAGAACAGCCTTAGCGAAAGGCTTCTTGAACTGAAAGTTGTAACTCTGTGAGATGAATTAACAGAACACAGAGCAGTTTCTCAGAAAGCTTCTTTGCAGTTTTGAACGGAAGATATTTCCTTTTTCACCATTGCCCTCTAAGGGCTTCCAAATATCCCTTTGCCAATTCCACAAGAACAGCCTTAGCGAAAGGCTTCTTGAAGGGAAAGATGTAATTCTGTGAGATGAATTAACAGAACACAGAGCAGTTTCTCAGAAAGCTTCTTTCCAGTTTTGAACGGAAGATATTTCCTTTTTCACCATAGCCCTCTACGGGCTTCCAAATATCCCTTTGCCAATTACACAAGAACAGCCTTAGCGAAAGGCTTATTGAAGGGAAAGATGTAACTCTGTGAGATGAATTAACAGAACACAGAGCAGTTTCTCAGAAAGCTTCTTTCCAGTTTTGAATGGAAGATATTTCCTTTTCCCCCAAGCCCTCTATGGGCTTCCAATTATCCCTTTGCAAATTCCACAAGAACAGCCTTAGCGAAAGGCTTCTTGAAGGGAAAGATGTAACTCTGTGAGATGAATTAACAGAACACAGAGCAGTTTCTCAGAAAGCTTCTTTCCAGTTTTGAACCGAAGATATTTCCTTTTTCACCATAGCCCTCTATGGGCTTCCAAATATCCCTTTGCCAATTCCACAAGAACAGCCTTAGCGAAAGGCTTCTTGAAGGGAAAGATGTAACTCTGTGAGATGAATTAACAGAACACAGAGCAGTTTCTCAGAAAGCTTTTTTCCAGTTTTGAACGGAAGATATTTCCTTTTTCACCACAGCCCTCTACGGGCTTCCAAATATCCCCCTGCCAATTCCACAAGAACAGCCTTAGCGAAAGGCTTCTTGAAGGGAAAGATGTAACTCTGTGAGATGAATTAACAGAACACAGAGCAGTTTCTCAGAAAGCTTCTTTCCAGTTTTGAACGGAAGATATTTCCTTTTTCACCATAGCCCTCTATGGGCTTCCAAATATCCCTTTGCCAATTCCACAAGAATAGCCTTAGCGAAAGGCTTCTTGAACGGAAATATGTAACTCTGTGAGATGAATTAACAGAACACAGAGCAGTTTCTCAGAAACCTTCTTTCCAGTTTTGAACCGAAGATATTTCCTTTTTCACCATAGCCCTCTATGGGCTTCCAAATATCCCTTTGCCAATTCCACGAGAACAGCCTTAACGAAAGGCTTCTTGAAGGGAAAGATGTAACTCTGTGAGATGAATTAACAGAACACAGAGCAGTTTCTCAGAAAGCTTCTTTCCAGTTTTGAACGGAAGATATTTCCTTTTTCACCATACCTCTCTATGGGCTTCCAAATATCCGTTTGCCAATTCCACAAGAACACCCTTAGCGAAAGACTTCTTGAAGGGAAAGATGTAACTCTGTGAGATGAATTAACAGAACACAGAGCAGTTTCTCAGAAAGCTTCTTTCCAGTTTTGAACGGAATATATTTCCTTTTTCACCATAGCCCTCTAGGGGCTTCCAAATATCTCTTTGCCAATTCTAGAAGAACAGCATTAACGAAAAGCTTCTTTAAGGGAAAGATGTAACTCTGTGAGATGAATTAACAGAACACAGAGCAGTTTCTCAGAAAGCTTCTTTCCAGTTTTGAACGGAAGATATTTCCTTTTTAACCATAGCCCTCAAAGGGCTTCCAAATATCCCTTTGCTAACTCCACAAGAACAGGCTTAGCGAAAGGCTTCTTGAAGTGAAAGATGTAACTCTGTGGGATGAATTAACAGAACACAGAGCAGTTTTTCAGAAAGCTTCTTTCCAGTTTTGATCGGAAGATTTTTCCTTTTTCACGTTAGCACTCTATGGGCTTCCAAATATCCCTTTGCCAGTTCCACCAGAACAGCCTTAGCGACAGGCTTATTGAAGGGAAAGATGTAAATCTGTGAGATGAATTAACAGAACACAGAGCAGTTTCTCAGAAATCTTCTTTCCAGTTTTGAACGGAAGATATTTCCTTTTTCACCCTAGCCCTCTATGGGCTTCCAAATAACCCTTTGCCAATTCCACAAGAACAGCGTTAGCCAAAGGCTTCTTGAAGATAAAGATGTATCTCTGTGAGATGAATTAACAGAACACAGAGCAGTTTCTCAGAAAGCGTCTTTCAAGTTTTGAACGGAAGATATTTCCTTTTTCACCATAGCCCTCTATGGGCTTCCAAATATCCCTTTGCCAATTCCACAAGAACAGAGTTAGCGAAAGGCTTCTTGAAGGAAAGATGTAACTCTGTGAGATGAATTAACAGAACGAAGAGCAATTTCTCAGAAAGCTTCTTCCCAGTTTTGAACGGAAGATATTTCCCTTTTCACCATAGCCCTCTATGGGCTTCAAAATATCCCTTTGCCAATTCCACAAGAACAGCCTTAGCGAAAGGCTTCTTGAAGGGAAAGATGTAACTCTGTGAGATGAACTAAAAGAACACAGAGCAGTTTCTCAGAAAGCTTCTTTCCAGTTTTGAACGGAAGATATTTCCTTTTTCACCATAGCCCTCTAAGGGCTTCCAAATATCCCTTTGCCAATTCCACAAGAGCAGACTTAGAGAACGGCTTCTTGAAGGGAAAGATGTAACTCTGTGAGATGAATTCAGAGAACACAGAGCAGTTTCTCAGAAAGCTTCTTTCCAGTTTTGAACGGAAGATATTTCCTTTTTCACCATAGCCCTCTATGGGCTTCCAAATATCCCTTTGCCAATTCCACAAGAACAGCCTTAGCGAAAGGCTTCTTGAAGGAAAAGATGTAACTCTCTGAGAAGAATTCAGAGAACACAGGGCAGTTTCTCAGAAAGCTTCTTTCAAGTTTTGAACGGAAGATATTTCCTTTTTCAACACAGCCCTCTATGGGCTTCCAAATATCCCTTTGCCAGTTCCACAAGAACTGCCTTAGCGAAAGGCTTCTTAAAGGGAAAGATGTAACTCTGTGAGATGAACTAAACGAACACAGAGCAGTTTCTCAGAAAGCTTCTTTCCAGTTTTGAACCGAAGATATTTCTTTTTTCACCATAGCCCTCTATGGGCTTCCAAATATCCCTTTGCCATTTCCACAAGAACAGCCTTAGCGAAAGGCTTCTTGAAGGGAAAGATGTAACTCTGTGAGATGAATTAACAGAACACAGAGCAGTTTCTCAGAAAGCTTCTTTCCAGTTTTGAACGGAAGATATTTCCTTTTTCACCGCAGCCCCCTATGGACTTCCAAATATCCCTTTGCCAATTCCACAAGAACACCCTTAGCGAAAGGCTTCTTGAGGGGAAAGATGTAACTCTGTGAGATGAATTCAGAGAACACAGAGCAGTTTCTCAGAAAGCTTCTTTCCAGTTTTGAAAGGAAGATATTTCCTTTTTCACCATAGCACTCTATGGGCTTCCAAATATCCCTTTGCCAGTTCCACAAGAACAGCCTTAGCGAAAGGCTTCTTGAAGGGAAAGATGTAACACTGTGAGATGAATTAACAGAACACAGAGCAGTTTCTCAGAAAGCTTCTTTCCAGTTTTGAACGGAAGATATTTCCTTTTTCACCATAGCCCTCTATGGGCTTCCAAATATCCCTTTGCCAATTACACAAGAACAGCCTTAGCGAAAGGCTTCTTGAAGGGAAAGGTGTAACTCTGTGAGATGAATTAACAGAACACAGAGCAGTTTCTCAGAAAGCTTCTTTCCAGTTTTGAACGGAAGATATTTCCCTTTTCACCTTAGCCCTCTATGTGCTTCCAAATATCCCTTTGCCAATTCCACAAGAACAGCCTTAGCGAAAGGCTTCTTGAAGGGAAAGATGTAACTCTGTGAGATGAATTAACAGAACAAAGAGCAGTTTCTCAGAAAGCTTCTTTCTAGTTTTGAACGGAAAGTATTACCTTTTTCACCATAGCCCTCTATGGGCTTCCAAATATCCCTTTGCCAATTCCACAAGAACAGCCTTAGCGAAAGGCTTCTTGAAGGGAAAGATGTAACTCTGTGAGATGAATTAACAGAACACAGAGCAGTTTCTCAGAAAGCTTCTTTCCAGTTTTAAACGGAAGATATTTCCTTTTTAACCATACCCCTCTATGGGCTTCCAAATATCCCTTTGCCTATTCCACAAGAACTGCCTTAGCGAAAGGTTTCTTGAAGCTAAAGATGTAACTCTGTGAAATGAATTAACAGAACACAGAACAGTTTCTCAGAAAGCTTCATTCCAGTTTTGAACGGAAGATATTTCCTTTTTCACCACAGCCCTCTAAGGGCTTCCAAATATCCCTTTGCCAATTCCAAAAGAGCACCCTTAGCGAAAGGCTTCTTGAAGGGGAAGATGTAACTCTGTGAGATGAACTAACAGAACACAGAGCAGTTTCTCAGAAAGCTTCTTTCCAGTTTTGAACGGAAGATATTTCCTTTTTCACCATAGCCCTCTATGGGCTTCCAAATATCCCTTTGCCAATTCCACAAGAACAGCCTTAGCGAAAGGCTTCTTGAAGGGAACGATGTAAGTCTGTGAGATGAATTAACAGAACACAGAGCAGTTTCTCAGAAAGCTTCTTTCCAGTTTTGAAAGGAAGATATTTCCTTTTTCACCATAGCCCTCTATGGGCTTCCAAATATCCCTTTGCCAATTCCACAAGAACAGCCTTAGCGAAAGGCTTCTTGAAGGGAAAGATGTAACTCTGTGAGATGAATTAAAAGAACACAGAGGAGTTTCTCAGAAAGCGTCTTTCAAGTTTTGAACGGAAGATATTTCCTTTTTCACCATAGCCCTCTATGGGCTTCCATATATCCCTTTGCCAATTCCACAAGAACAGACTTAGCGAAAGGCTTCTTGAAGGAAAGATGTAACTCTGTGAGATGAATTAACAGAACGAAGAGCAGTTTCTCAGAAAGCTTCTTCCCAGTTTTGAACGGAAGATATTTCCCTTTTCACCATAGCCCTCTATGGGCTTCCAAATATCACTTTGCCAATTCCACAAGAACAGCCTTAGCGAAAGGCTTCTTGAAGGGAAAGATGTAACTCTGTGAGATGAACTAAAAGAACACAGAGCAGTTTCTCAGAAAGCTTCTTTCCAGTTTTGAACGGAAGATATTTCCTTTTTCACCATACCCCTCTTTGGGCTTCCAAATATCCCTTTGCCAATTCCACAAGAACTGCCTTAGCGAAAGGTTTCTTGACGAGAAAGATGTAACTCTGGGAGATGAATTAACAGAACACAGAGCAGTTTCTCAGAAACCTTCTTTCCAGTTTTAAACGGAAGATATTTCCTTTTTAACCATAGCCCTCTAAGGGCTTCCAAATATCCCTTTGCTAATTCCACAAGAACAGCCTTAGCGAAAGGCTTCTTGAAGGGAAAGATGTACCTCTGTGAGATGAACTAACAGAACACAGAGCAGTTTCTCAGAAAGCTTCTTTCCAGTTTTGAACGGAAGATATTTGGTTTTTCACCCCAGCCCTCTATGGGCTTCCAAATATCCCTTTGCCTATTCCACAAGAACACCCTTAGCGAAAGACTTCTTGAAGGGAAAGATGTAGCTCTGTGAGATGAATTAACAGATCACAGAGCAGTTTCTCAGAAAGCTTCTTTCCAGTTTTGAACGGAATATATTTCCTTTTTCACCATAGCACTCTATGGGATTCCAAATATCCCTTTGCCAATTCTAGAAGAACAGCATTAGCGAAAAGCTTCCTTAAGGGAAAGACGTAACTCTGTGAGATGAATTAACAGAACACAGAGCAGTTTCGCAGAAAGCTTCTTTCCAGTTTTGAACGGAAGATATTTCCTTTTTCACTATAGCCCTCTATGAGCTTCCAAATATCCCTTTGTAAATTCCACAAAAACAGCCTTAGCGAAAGGCTTCTTGACGGGAAATATGTAACTCTGTGAGATGAATTAACAGAACACAGAGCAGTTTCTCAGAAAGCTTCTTTCCAGTTTTGAAAGGAAGATATTTCCTTTTTCACCATAGCCCTCTAAGGGCTTCCAAATATCCTTTTGCCAATTCCACAAGAACAGCCTTAGCGAAAGGCTTCTTGAAGGGAAAGATGAAACTCTGTGAGATGAATTAACAGAACACAGAGCAGTTTCTCAGAAGCTTCTTTCCAGTTTTGAACAGAAGATATTTCCTTTTTCACCATAGCCCTCTATGGGCTTCCAAATATCCCTTTGCCAATTCCACAAGAACAGACTTAGCGAAAGGCTTCTTGAAGGGAAAGATGTAACTCTGTGAGATGAATTAACAGAACACAGAGCAGTTTCTCAGAAAGCTTCTTTCCAGTTTTGATCGGAAGATATTTCCTTTTTCACCCTAGTCCTCAATGGGCTTCCAAATGTCCCTTTGCCAATTCCACAAGAACAGACTTAGCGAAAGGCTTCTTGAAGGGAAAGATGTAACTCTGTGAGATGAATTAACAGAACACAGAGCAGTTTCTCAGAAACCTTCATTCCAGTTTTGAACGGAAGATATTTCCTTTTTCACCATAGCCCTCTATGGGCTTCCAAATATCTCTTTGCCAATTCCACAAGAACAGCATTAGCGAAAGTCTTCTTGAACTGAAAGATGTAACTCTGTGAGATGAATTAACAGAACACAGAGCAGTTTCTCAGAAAGCTTCTTTGCAGTTTTGAACGGAAGATATTTCCTTTTTCACCATTGCCCTCTATGGGCTTCCAAATATCCCTTTGCCAATTCCACAAGAACAGCCTTAGCGAAAGGCTTCTTGAAGGGAAAGATGTAACTCTGTGAGATGAATTAACAGAACACAGAGCAGTTTCTCAGAAAGCTTCTTTCCAGTTTTGAACGGAAGATATTTCCTTTTTCACCATAGCCCTCTACGGGCTTCCAAATATCCCTTTGCCAATTCCACAAGAACAGCCTTAGCGAAAGGCTTCTTGAAGGGAAAGATGTAACTCTGTGAGATGAATTAACAGAACACAGAGCAGTTTCTCAGAAAGCTTCTTTCCAGTTTTGAACGGAAGATATTTTCTTTTTCACCCAAGCCCTCTATGGGCTTCCAATTATCCCTTTGCAAATTCCACAAGAACAGCCTTAGCGAAAGGCTTCTTGAAGGGAAAGATGTAACTCTGTGAGATGAATTAACAGAACACAGAGCAGTTTCTCAGAAAGCTTCTTTCCAGTTTTGGACGGAAGATATTTCCTTTTTCACCATAGCACTCTATGGGCTTCCAAATATCCCTTTGCCAATTCCACAAGAACAGCCTTAGCGAAAGGCTTCTTGAACGGAAATATGTAACTCTGTGAGATGAATTAACAGAACACAGAGCAGTTTCTCAGAAAGCTTCTTTCCAGTTTTGAACCGAAGATATTTCCTTTTTCACCCTAGCCCTCTATGGGCTTCCAAATATCCCTTTGCCAATTCCACGAGAACAGCCTTAACGAAAGGCTTCTTGAAGGGAAAGATGTAACTCTGTGAGATGAATTAACAGAACACAGAGCAGTTTCTCAGAAAGCTTCTTTCCAGTTTTGAACGGAAGATATTTCCTTTTTCACCATACCTCTCTATGGGCTTCCAAATATCCCTTTGCCAATTCCACAAGAACAGCCTTAGCGAAAGGCTTCTTGAAGGAAAAGATGTAACACTGTGAGATGAATTAACAGAACAGAGAGCTGTTGCTCGGAAAGCTTCTTTCCAGTTTTGATCGGAAGATATTTATTTTTCACCATAGCCCTCTATGGGCTTCCCAATATCCCTTTGCCAATTCCACAAGAGCAGCGTTAGCGAAAGGCTTCTTGAAGGGAAAGATGTATCTCTGTGAGATGAATTAACAGAACACAGAGCAGTTTCTCAGAAAGCTTCTTTCCAGTTTTGAACGGAAGATATTTCCTTTTCCACCATAGCCTTCTACGGGCTTCCAAATATCACTTTGCCAATTCCACAAAGACAGTCTTAGCGAAAGGCTTCTTGAAGGGAAAGATGTAACTCTGTGAGATGAATTAACAGAACACACAGCAGTTTCTCAGAAAGCCTCTTTCCAGTTTTGAACGGAAGATATTTCCTTTTTCACCATACGCCTCTATGGGCTTCCAAATATCCCTTTGCCAATTCCACAAGAACAGCCTTAGCGAAAGGATTCTTGGAGTGAAAGAAGTAACTCTGTGAGATGAATTTACAGAACACAGAGCAGTTTCTCAGAAAGCTTCTTTCCAGTTTCAAATGGAAGATATTTCCTTTTTAACCATACCCCTCTATGGGCTTCCAAATATCCCTTTGCCAATTCCACAAGAACTGCCTTAGCGAAAGGTTTCTTGAAGGGAAAGATGTAACTCTGTGAGATGAATTAACAGAACACAGAGCAGTTTCTCAGAAAGCTTCTTTCCAGTTTTAAAGGGAAGATATTTCCTTTTTAACCATAGCCCTCAAAGGGCTTCCAAATATCCCTTTGCTAATTCCACAAGAACAGCCTTAGCGAAAGGCTTCTTGAAGGGAAAGATGTAACTCTGTGGGATGAATTAACAGAACACAGAGCAGTTTCTCAGAAAGCTTCTTTCCAGTTTTGATCGGAAGATTTTTCCTTTTTCACCTTAGCACTATATGGGCTTCCAAATATCCCTTTACCAATTCTACCAGAACAGCCTTAGCGACAGGCTTATTGAAGGGAAAGATGTAACTCTGTGAGATGAATTAACAGAACACAGAGCAGTTTCTCAGAAATCTTCTTTCCAGTTTTGAACGGAAGATATTTCCTTTTTCACCCTAGCCCTCTATGGGCTTCCAAATATCCCTTTGCCAATTCCAGAAGAACAGCGTTAGCGAAAGGCTTCTTGAAGATAAAGATGTATCTCTGTGAGATGAATTAACAGAACACAGAGCAGTTTCTCAGAAAGCGTCTTTCCAGTTTTAAACGGAAGATATTTCCTTTTTCACCATACCCCTCTTTGGGCTTCCAAATATCCCTTTGCCAATTCCACAAGAACTGCCTTAGCGAAAGGCTTCTTGAAGGGAAAGATGTAACACTCTGAGAAGAATTCAGAGAACACAGGGCAGTTTCTCAGAAAGCTTCTTTCAAGTTTTGAACGGAAGATATTTCCTTTTTCACCATAGCCCTCTATGGGCTTCCAAATATCCCTTTGCCAATTCCACAAGAATAGCCTTGGCGAAAGGCTTCTTGAAGGGAAAGATGTAACGCTGTGAGATGAATTCAGAGAACACAGAGCAGTTTCTCAGAAACCTTCTTTCCAGTTTTGAACGGAAGATATTTCCTTTTTCACCATAGCCCTCTATGGGCTTCCAAATATCCCTTTGCCAGTTCCACAAGAACAGTCTTAGCGAAAGGCTTCTTGAAGGGAAAGATGTAACTCTGTGAGATGAATTCAGAGAACACAGAGCAGTTTCTCAGAAAGCTTCTTTCCAGTTTTGAACGGAAGATATTTCCTTTTTCACCACAGCCCTCTATGGGCTTCCAAATATCCCTTTGCCAGTTCCACAAGAACAGCCTTAGCGAAAGGCTTCTTAAAGGGAAAGATGTAACTCTGTGAGATGAACTAAACGAACACAGAGCAGTTTCTCAGAAATCTTCTTTCCAGTTTTGAACCGAAGATATTTCTTTTTTCACCATAGCCCTCTATGGGCTTCCAAATATCCCTTTGCCAGTTCCACAAGAACAGCCTTAGCGAAAGGCTTCTTGAAGGGAAAGATGTAACTCTGTGAGATGAACTAACAGAACACAGAGCAGTTTCTCAGAAAGCTTCTTTCCAGTTTTGAACGGAGGATATTTCCTTTTTCACGATAGCCCTCTATGGGCTTCCAAATATCCCTTTGCCAATTCCACAAGAACAGCCTTAGCGTAAGGCTTCTTGAAGGGAAAGATGTAACTCTGTGAGATGAATTAACAGAACACAGAACAGTTTCTCAGAAAGCTTCTTTCCAGTTTTGAACGGAAGATATTTCCTTTTTCATCATAGCCCTCTAGGGGCTTCCAAATATCCCTTTGTCAATTCCACAAGAACAGCCTTAGCGAAAGGCTTCTTGAAGGGAAAGATGTAACTCTGTGAGATGAATTAACAGAACACACAGCAGTTTCTCAGAAAGCGTCTTTCCAGTTTTGAACGGAAGATATTTCCTTTTTCACCATAGCCCTCTATGGGCTTCCAAATATCCCTTTGCCAATTCCACAAGAACAGCCTTAGCGAAAGGCTTCTTGAAGGGAAAGATGTAACTCTGTGAGATGAATTAACAGAACAAAGAGCAGTTTCTCAGAAAGCTTCTTTCCAGTTTTGAACGGAAAGTATTTCCTTTTTCACCATAGCCCTCTATGGGCTTCCAAATATCCCTTTGCCAATTCCACAAGAACAGCCTTAGCGAACGGATTCTTGAAGGGAAAGATGTAACTCTGTGAGATGAATTAACAGAACACAGAGCAGTTTCTCAGAAAGCTTCTTTCCAGTTTTGAACGGAAGATATTTCCTTTTTCACCGTAGCCCTCTATGGGCTTCCAAATATCCATTTGCCAATTCCACAAGAACAGCCTTGGCGAAAGACTTCTTGAAGGGAAAGATGTAACGGTGTGAGATGAATTCAGAGAACACAGAGCGGTTTCTCAGAAAGCTTCTTTCCAGTTTTGAACGGAAGATATTTCCTTTTTCACCATAGCCCTCTATGGGCTTCCAAATATCCCTTTGCCAATTCCACAAGACCAACAGTAGTGAAAGGCTTCTTGAAGTGATAGATGTAACTCTGTGAGATGAATTCAGAGAACACAGAGCAGTTTCTCAGAAAGCTTCTTTCCAGTTTTGAACGGAAGATATTTCCTTTTTCACTGTAGCCCTCTAAGGGGTTCCAAATATCCCTATGCCAATTCCACAAGCACAGCCTTAGCGAAAGGCTTCTTGAAGGGAAAGATGTAACTCTGTGAGATGAATTAACGGAACACAGAACAGTTTCTCAGAAAGCTTCTTTCCAGTTTTGAACGGATTATATTTCCTTTTTCACCACAGCCTTCTATGGGCTTCCAAATATCCCTTTGCCAATTCCACAAGAACAGCCTTAGCGAAAGGCTTATTGAAGGGAAAGATGTAACTCTGTGAGATGAATTAACAGAACACAGAGCAGTTTCTCAGAAAGCTTCTTTCCAGTTTTGAACCGAAGATATTTCCTTTTTCACCAGAGCCCTCTATGGGCTTCCAAATATCCCTTTGCCAGTTCCACAAGAACAGCCTTAGCGAAAGGCTTCTTGAAGGGAAAGATGTAACGGTGTGAGATGAATTCAGAGAACACATAGCGGTTTCTCAGAAAGCTTCTTTCCAGTTTTGAACGGAAGATATTTCCTTTTTCACCATAGCCCTCTATGGGCTTCCAAATATCCCTTTGCCAGTTCCACAAGAACAGCCTTAGCGAAAGGCGTCTTGAAGGGAAAGATGTAACTCTGAGATGAATTAACAGAACACAGAGCAGTTTCTCAGAAAGCTTCTTTCCAGTTTTGAAAGGAAGATATTTCCTCTTTCACCATAGCCCTCTATGGGCTTCCAAATATCCCTTTGCCAATTCCACAAGAACAGCCTTAGCGAAAGGCTCCTTGAAGGGAACGTTATAACTCCGTGAGATGAATTAACAGACCACAGAACAGTTTTCAGAAAGCTTCTTTCCATTTTTAAACGGAAGATATTTCCTTTTTCACCATAGCCCTCTATGGGCTTCCAAATATCCCTTTGCCAATTCCACAAGAACAACAGTAGCGAAAGGCTTCTTAAAGGGAAAGATGTAACTCTGTGAGATGAATTCAGAGAACAAAGACCAGTTTCTCAGAAAGCTTCTTTCCAGTTTTGAACGGAAGATATTTCCTTTTTTACTGTAGCCCTCTATGGGCTTCCAAATATCCCTTTGCCAATTCCACATGCACAGCCTTAGCGAAAGGCTTCTTGAAGGGACAGATGTAACTCTGTGAGATGAATTAACGGAACACAGAACAGTTTCTCAAAAAGCTTCTTTCCAGTTTTGAACGGATTATATTTCCTTTTTCACCACAGCCTTCTATGGGCTTCCAAATATCCCTTTGCCAATTCCACAAGAACAGCCTCAGCGAAAGGCTTCTTGAAGGGAAAGATGTAACTCTGTTAGATGAACTAACGGAACACAGAGCAGTTTCTCAGAAAGTTTCTTTCCAGTTTTGAACGGAAGATATTTCCTTTTTTGCCATTGCCCTCTACGGACTTCCAAATATCCCTTTGCCAGTCCCACAAGAACAGCCTTAGCGAAAGGCTTCTTGAAGGGAAAGATGTAACTCTGTGAGATGATATCAGAGAACACAGAGCAGTTTCTCAGAAAGCTTCTTTCCAGTTTTGAACGGAAGATATTTCCTTTTTCACCATAGCCCTCTATAGGCTTCCAAATATCCCTTTGCCAGTTCCACAAGAACAGCCTTAGCGAAAGGCTTCTTGAAGGGAAAGATCTAACTCTGTGAGATGAATTAACAGAACACAGAGCAGTTTCTCAGAAAGGTTCTTTCCAGTTTTGAACGGAAGATATTTCCTTTTTCACCACAGCCCTCTATGGGCTTCCAAATATCCCTTTGCCAATTCCACAAGAACAGCCTTAGCGAAAGGCTTCTTGAAGGGAAAGATGTAACTCTGTGAGATGAATTAACAGAACACAGAGAAGTTTCTCAGAAAGCTTCTTTCCAGTTTTGAAAGAAAGATATTTACTTTTTCACCATAGCCCTCTATGGGCTTCCAAATATCCCTTTGCCAATTATACAAGAACAGCCTTGGCCAAAGGCTTTTGAAGGGAAAGATGTAACGGTGTGAGATGAATTCAGAGAACACAGAGCGGTTTCTCAGAAAGCTTCTTTCCAGTTTTGAACGGAAGATATTTCCTTTTTCACCATAGCCTTCTAGGGGCTTCCAAATATCCCTTTGCCAGTTCCACAAGAACAGCCTTAGCGAAAGGCTTCTTGAAGGGAAAGATGTAACTCTGAGATGAATTAACAGAACACGGAGCAGTTTCTCAGAAAGCTTCTTTCCAGTTTTGAAAGGAAGATATTTCCTCTTTCACCATAGCCCTCTATGGGCTTCCAAATATCCCTTTGCCAATTCCACAAGAACAGCCTTAGCGAAAGGCTCCTTGAAGGGAAAGATATAACTCTGTGAGATGAATTAACAGACCACAGAATAGTTTCTCAGAAAGCTTCTTTCCAGTTTTGAACGGAAGATATTTCCTTTTTCACCATAGCCCTCTATGGGCTTCCAAATATCCCTTTGCCAATTCCACAAGAACAACAGTAGCGAAAGGCTTCTTAAAGGGAAAGATGTAACTCTGTGAGATGAATTCAGAGAACAAAGACCAGTTTCTCAGAAAGCTTCTTTCCAGTTTTGAACGGAAGATATTTCCTTTTTTACTGTAGCCCTCTATGGGCTTCCAAATATCCCTTTGCCAATTCCACAAGCACAGCCTTAGCGAAAGGCTTCTTGAAGGGACAGATGTAACTCTGTGAGATGAATTAACGGAACACAGAACAGTTTCTCAGAAAGCTTCTTTCCAGTTTTGAACGGATTATATTTCCTTTTTCACCGCAGCCTTCTATGGGCTTCCAAATATCCCTTTGCCAATTCCTCAAGAACAGCCTCAGCGAAAGGCTTCTTGAAGGGAAAGATGTAACTCTGTGAGATGAATTCAGAGAACACAGAGCGGTTTCTCAGAAAGCTTCTTTCCAGTTTTGAACGGAAGATATTTCCTTTTTCACCATAGCCCTCTATGGGCTTCCAAATATCCCTTTCCCAGTTCCACAAGAACAGCCTTAGCGAAAGGCTTCTTGAAGGGAAAGATGTAACTCTGTGAGATAAACTAACAGAACACAGAGTAGTTTCTCAGAAAGCTTCTTTCCAGTTTTGAAAGGAAGGTATTTCCTTTTTCACCATAGCCCTCTATGGGCTTCCAAATATCCCTTTGCCAATTCCAGAAGAACAGCCTTGGCGAAAGGCTTCTTGAAGGGAAAGATGTAACTCTGTGAGATGAACTAACAGAACACAGAGCAGTTTCTCAGAAAGCTTCTTCCCAGTTTTGAACGGAAGATATTTCCCTTTTCACCATAGCCCTCTATGGGCTTCCAAATATCCCTTTGCCAATTCCACAAGAGCAGCCTTAGCGAAAGGCTTCTTGAAGGGAAAGATGTAACTCTGTGAGATGAACTAAAAGAACACAGAGCAGTTTCTCAGAAAGCTTCTTTCCAGTTTTGAACGGAAGATATTTCCTTTTTCACCATAGCCCTCTAAGGGCTTCCAAATATCCCTTTGCCAATTCCACAAGAACAGACTTAGAGAAAGGCTTCTTGAAGGGAAAGATGTAACTCTGTGAGATGAATTCAGAGAACACAGAGCAGTTTCTCAGAAAGCTTCTTTCCAGTTTTGAACGGAAGATATTTCCTTTTTCACCATAGCCCTCTAAGGGCTTCCAAATATCCCTTTGCCAATTCCACAAGAACAGACTTAGAGAAAGGCTTCTTGAAGGGAAAGATGTAACTCTGTGAGATGAATTCAGAGAACACAGAGCAGTTTCTCAGAAAGCTTCTTTCCAGTTTTGAACGGAAGATATTTCCTTTTTCACCATAGCCCTCTATGGGCTTCCAAATATCCCTTTGCCAATTCCACAAGAACAGCCTTAGCGAAAGGCTTCTTGAAGGGAAAGATGTAACACTCTGAGAAGAATTCAGAGAACACAGGGCAGTTTCTCAGAAAGCTTCTTTCAAGTTTTGAACGGAAGATATTTCCTTTTTCACCATAGCCCTCTATGGGCTTCCAAATATCCCTTTGCCAATTCCACAAGAATAGACTTGGCGAAAGGCTTCTTGAAGGGAAAGATGTAACGCTGTGAGATGAATTCAGAGAACACAGAGCAGTTTCTCAGAAACCTTCTTTCCAGTTTTGAACGGAAGATATTTCCTTTTTCACCATAGCCCTCTATGGGCTTCCAAATATCCCTTTGCCAGTTCCACAAGAACAGTCTTAGCGAAAGGCTTCTTGAAGGGAAAGATGTAACTCTGTGAGATGAATTCAGAGAACACAGAGCAGTTTCTCAGAAAGCTTCTTTCCAGTTTTGAACGGAAGATATTTCCTTTTTCACCACAGCCCTCTATGGGCTTCCAAATATCCCTTTGCCAGTTCCACAAGAACAGCCTTAGCGAAAGGCTTCTTAAAGGGAAAGATGTAACTCTGTGAGATGAACTAAACGAACACAGAGCAGTTTCTCAGAAATCTTCTTTCCAGTTTTGAACCGAAGATATTTCTTTTTTCACCTTAGCCCTCTATGGGCTTCCAAATATCCCTTTGCCAGTTCCACAAGAACAGCCTTAGCGAAAGGCTTCTTGAAGGGAAAGATGTAACTCTGTGAGATGAACTAACAGAACACAGAGCAGTTTCTCAGAAAGCTTCTTTTCAGTTTTGAACGGAGGATATTTCCTTTTTCACGATAGCCCTCTATGGGCTTCCAAATATCCCTTTGCCAATTCCACAAAAACAGCCTTAGCGTAAGGCTTCTTGAAGGGAAAGATGTAACTCTGTGAGATGAATTAACAGAACACAGAACAGTTTCTCAGAAAGCTTCTTTCCAGTTTTGAACGGAAGATATTTCCTTTTTCATCATAGCCCTCTAGGGGCTTCCAAATATCCCTTTGCCAATTCCACAAGAACAGCCTTAGCGAAAGGCTTCTTGAAGGGAAAGATGTAACTCTGTGAGATGAATTAACAGAACACACAGCAGTTTCTCAGAAAGCGTCTTTCCAGTTTTGAACGGAAGATATTTCCTTTTTCACCATAGCCCTCTATGGGCTTCCAAATATCCCTTTGCCAATTCCACAAGAATAGCCTTGGCGAAAGGCTTCTTGAAGGGAAAGATGTAACGCTGTGAGATGAATTCAGAGAACACAGAGCAGTTTCTCAGAAACCTTCTTTCCAGTTTTGAACGGAAGATATTTCCTTTTTCACCATAGCCCTCTATGGGCTTCCAAATATCCCTTTGCCAGTTCCACAAGAACAGTCTTAGCGAAAGGCTTCTTGAAGGGAAAGATGTAACTCTGTGAGATGAATTCAGAGAACACAGAGCAGTTTCTCAGAAAGCTTCTTTCCAGTTTTGAACGGAAGATATTTCCTTTTTCACCACAGCCCTCTATGGGCTTCCAAATATCCCTTTGCCAGTTCCACAAGAACAGCCTTAGCGAAAGGCTTCTTAAAGGGAAAGATGTAACTCTGTGAGATGAACTAAACGAACACAGAGCAGTTTCTCAGAAATCTTCTTTCCAGTTTTGAACCGAAGATATTTCTTTTTTCACCATAGCCCTCTATGGGCTTCCAAATATCCCTTTGCCAGTTCCACAAGAACAGCCTTAGCGAAAGGCTTCTTGAAGGGAAAGATGTAACTCTGTGAGATGAACTAACAGAACACAGAGCAGTTTCTCAGAAAGCTTCTTTCCAGTTTTGAACGGAGGATATTTCCTTTTTCACGATAGTCCTCTATGGGCTTCCAAATATCCCTTTGCCAATTCCACAAGAACAGCCTTAGCGTAAGGCTTCTTGAAGGGAAAGATGTAACTCTGTGAGATGAATTAACAGAACACAGAACAGTTTCTCAGAAAGCTTCTTTCCAGTTTTGAACGGAAGATATTTCCTTTTTCATCATAGCCCTCTAGGGGCTTCCAAATATCCCTTTGTCAATTCCACAAGAACAGCCTTAGCGAAAGGCTTCTTGAAGGGAAAGATGTAACTCTGTGAGATGAATTAACAGAACACACAGCAGTTTCTCAGAAAGCGTCTTTCCAGTTTTGAACGGAAGATATTTCCTTTTTCACCATAGCCCTCTATGGGCTTCCAAATATCCCTTTGCCAATTCCACAAGAACAGCCTTAGCGAAAGGCTTCTTGAAGGGAAAGATGTAACTCTGTGAGATGAATTAACAGAACAAAGAGCAGTTTCTCAGAAAGCTTCTTTCCAGTTTTGAACGGAAAGTATTTCCTTTTTCACCATAGCCCTCTATGGGCTTCCAAATATCCCTTTGCCAATTCCACAAGAACAGCCTTAGCGAACGGATTCTTGAAGGGAAAGATGTAACTCTGTGAGATGAATTAACAGAACACAGAGCAGTTTCTCAGAAAGCTTCTTTCCAGTTTTGAACGGAAGATATTTCCTTTTTCACCGTAGCCCTCTATGGGCTTCCAAATATCCATTTGCCAATTCCACAAGAACAGCCTTGGCGAAAGACTTCTTGAAGGGAAAGATGTAACGGTGTGAGATGAATTCAGAGAACACAGAGCGGTTTCTCAGAAAGCTTCTTTCCAGTTTTGAACGGAAGATATTTCCTTTTTCACCATAGCCCTCTATGGGCTTCCAAATATCCCTTTGCCAATTCCACAAGACCAACAGTAGTGAAAGGCTTCTTGAAGTGATAGATGTAACTCTGTGAGATGAATTCAGAGAACACAGAGCAGTTTCTCAGAAAGCTTCTTTCCAGTTTTGAACGGAAGATATTTCCTTTTTCACTGTAGCCCTCTAAGGGGTTCCAAATATCCCTATGCCAATTCCACAAGCACAGCCTTAGCGAAAGGCTTCTTGAAGGGAAAGATGTAACTCTGTGAGATGAATTAACGGAACACAGAACAGTTTCTCAGAAAGCTTCTTTCCAGTTTTGAACGGATTATATTTCCTTTTTCACCACAGCCTTCTATGGGCTTCCAAATATCCCTTTGCCAATTCCACAAGAACAGCCTTAGCGAAAGGCTTATTGAAGGGAAAGATGTAACTCTGTGAGATGAATTAACAGAACACAGAGCAGTTTCTCAGAAAGCTTCTTTCCAGTTTTGAACCGAAGATATTTCCTTTTTCACCATAGCCCTCTATGGGCTTCCAAATATCCCTTTGCCAGTTCCACAAGAACAGCCTTAGCGAAAGGCTTCTTGAAGGGAAAGATGTAACGGTGTGAGATGAATTCAGAGAACACATAGCGGTTTCTCAGAAAGCTTCTTTCCAGTTTTGAACGGAAGATATTTCCTTTTTCACCATAGCCCTCTATGGGCTTCCAAATATCCCTTTGCCAGTTCCACAAGAACAGCCTTAGCGAAAGGCGTCTTGAAGGGAAAGATGTAACTCTGAGATGAATTAACAGAACACAGAGCAGTTTCTCAGAAAGCTTCTTTCCAGTTTTGAAAGGAAGATATTTCCTCTTTCACCATAGCCCTCTATGGGCTTCCAAATATCCCTTTGCCAATTCCACAAGAACAGTCTTAGCGAAAGGCTCCTTGAAGGGAACGTTATAACTCCGTGAGATGAATTAACAGACCACAGAACAGTTTTCAGAAAGCTTCTTTCCATTTTTAAACGGAAGATATTTCCTTTTTCACCATAGCCCTCTATGGGCTTCCAAATATCCCTTTGCCAATTCCACAAGAACAACAGTAGCGAAAGGCTTCTTAAAGGGAAAGATGTAACTCTGTGAGATGAATTCAGAGAACAAAGACCAGTTTCTCAGAAAGCTTCTTTCCAGTTTTGAACGGAAGATATTTCCTTTTTTACTGTAGCCCTCTATGGGCTTCCAAATATCCCTTTGCCAATTCCACATGCACAGCCTTAGCGAAAGGCTTCTTGAAGGGACAGATGTAACTCTGTGAGATGAATTAACGGAACACAGAACAGTTTCTCAAAAAGCTTCTTTCCAGTTTTGAACGGATTATATTTCCTTTTTCACCACAGCCTTCTATGGGCTTCCAAATATCCCTTTGCCAATTCCACAAGAACAGCCTCAGCGAAAGGCTTCTTGAAGGGAAAGATGTAACTCTGTTAGATGAACTAACGGAACACAGAGCAGTTTCTCAGAAAGTTTCTTTCCAGTTTTGAACGGAAGATATTTCCTTTTTTGCCATTGCCCTCTACGGACTTCCAAATATCCCTTTGCCAGTCCCACAAGAACAGCCTTAGCGAAAGGCTTCTTGAAGGGAAAGATGTAACTCTGTGAGATGATATCAGAGAACACAGAGCAGTTTCTCAGAAAGCTTCTTTCCAGTTTTGAACGGAAGATATTTCCTTTTTCACCATAGCCCTCTATAGGCTTCCAAATATCCCTTTGCCAGTTCCACAAGAACAGCCTTAGCGAAAGGCTTCTTGAAGGGAAAGATCTAACTCTGTGAGATGAATTAACAGAACACAGAGCAGTTTCTCAGAAAGGTTCTTTCCAGTTTTGAACGGAAGATATTTCCTTTTTCACCACAGCCCTCTATGGGCTTCCAAATATCCCTTTGCCAATTCCACAAGAACTGCCTTAGCGAAAGGCTTCTTGAAGGGAAAGATGTAACTCTGTGAGATGAATTAACAGAACACAGAGAAGTTTCTCAGAAAGCTTCTTTCCAGTTTTGAAAGAAAGATATTTACTTTTTCACCATAGCCCTCTATGGGCTTCCAAATATCCCTTTGCCAATTATACAAGAACAGCCTTGGCCAAAGGCTTTTGAAGGGAAAGATGTAACGGTGTGAGATGAATTCAGAGAACACAGAGCGGTTTCTCAGAAAGCTTCTTTCCAGTTTTGAACGGAAGATATTTCCTTTTTCACCATAGCCTTCTAGGGGCTTCCAAATATCCCTTTGCCAGTTCCACAAGAACAGCCTTAGCGAAAGGCTTCTTGAAGGGAAAGATGTAACTCTGAGATGAATTAACAGAACACGGAGCAGTTTCTCAGAAAGCTTCTTTCCAGTTTTGAAAGGAAGATATTTCCTCTTTCACCATAGCCCTCTATGGGCTTCCAAATATCCCTTTGCCAATTCCACAAGAACAGCCTTAGCGAAAGGCTCCTTGAAGGGAAAGATATAACTCTGTGAGATGAATTAACAGACCACAGAATAGTTTCTCAGAAAGCTTCTTTCCAGTTTTGAACGGAAGATATTTCCTTTTTCACCATAGCCCTCTATGGGCTTCCAAATATCCCTTTGCCAATTCCACAAGAACAACAGTAGCGAAAGGCTTCTTAAAGGGAAAGATGTAACTCTGTGAGATGAATTCAGAGAACAAAGACCAGTTTCTCAGAAAGCTTCTTTCCAGTTTTGAACGGAAGATATTTCCTTTTTTACTGTAGCCCTCTATGGGCTTCCAAATATCCCTTTGCCAATTCCACAAGCACAGCCTTAGCGAAAGGCTTCTTGAAGGGACAGATGTAACTCTGTGAGATGAATTAACGGAACACAGAACAGTTTCTCAGAAAGCTTCTTTCCAGTTTTGAACGGATTATATTTCCTTTTTCACCGCAGCCTTCTATGGGCTTCCAAATATCCCTTTGCCAATTCCTCAAGAACAGCCTCAGCGAAAGGCTTCTTGAAGGGAAAGATGTAACTCTGTGAGATGAATTCAGAGAACACAGAGCGGTTTCTCAGAAAGCTTCTTTCCAGTTTTGAACGGAAGATATTTCCTTTTTCACCATAGCCCTCTATGGGCTTCCAAATATCCCTTTCCCAGTTCCACAAGAACAGCCTTAGCGAAAGGCTTCTTGAAGGGAAAGATGTAACTCTGTGAGATAAACTAACAGAACACAGAGTAGTTTCTCAGAAAGCTTCTTTCCAGTTTTGAAAGGAAGGTATTTCCTTTTTCACCATAGCCCTCTATGGGCTTCCAAATATCCCTTTGCCAATTCCAGAAGAACAGCCTTGGCGAAAGGCTTCTTGAAGGGAAAGATGTAACTCTGTGAGATGAACTAACAGAACACAGAGCAGTTTCTCAGAAAGCTTCTTCCCAGTTTTGAACGGAAGATATTTCCCTTTTCACCATAGCCCTCTATGGGCTTCCAAATATCCCTTTGCCAATTCCACAAGAGCAGCCTTAGCGAAAGGCTTCTTGAAGGGAAAGATGTAACTCTGTGAGATGAACTAAAAGAACACAGAGCAGTTTCTCAGAAAGCTTCTTTCCAGTTTTGAACGGAAGATATTTCCTTTTTCACCATAGCCCTCTAAGGGCTTCCAAATATCCCTTTGCCAATTCCACAAGAACAGACTTAGAGAAAGGCTTCTTGAAGGGAAAGATGTAACTCTGTGAGATGAATTCAGAGAACACAGAGCAGTTTCTCAGAAAGCTTCTTTCCAGTTTTGAACGGAAGATATTTCCTTTTTCACCATAGCCCTCTAAGGGCTTCCAAATATCCCTTTGCCAATTCCACAAGAACAGACTTAGAGAAAGGCTTCTTGAAGGGAAAGATGTAACTCTGTGAGATGAATTCAGAGAACACAGAGCAGTTTCTCAGAAAGCTTCTTTCCAGTTTTGAACGGAAGATATTTCCTTTTTCACCATAGCCCTCTATGGGCTTCCAAATATCCCTTTGCCAATTCCACAAGAACAGCCTTAGCGAAAGGCTTCTTGAAGGGAAAGATGTAACACTCTGAGAAGAATTCAGAGAACACAGGGCAGTTTCTCAGAAAGCTTCTTTCAAGTTTTGAACGGAAGATATTTCCTTTTTCACCATAGCCCTCTATGGGCTTCCAAATATCCCTTTGCCAATTCCACAAGAATAGACTTGGCGAAAGGCTTCTTGAAGGGAAAGATGTAACGCTGTGAGATGAATTCAGAGAACACAGAGCAGTTTCTCAGAAACCTTCTTTCCAGTTTTGAACGGAAGATATTTCCTTTTTCACCATAGCCCTCTATGGGCTTCCAAATATCCCTTTGCCAGTTCCACAAGAACAGTCTTAGCGAAAGGCTTCTTGAAGGGAAAGATGTAACTCTGTGAGATGAATTCAGAGAACACAGAGCAGTTTCTCAGAAAGCTTCTTTCCAGTTTTGAACGGAAGATATTTCCTTTTTCACCACAGCCCTCTATGGGCTTCCAAATATCCCTTTGCCAGTTCCACAAGAACAGCCTTAGCGAAAGGCTTCTTAAAGGGAAAGATGTAACTCTGTGAGATGAACTAAACGAACACAGAGCAGTTTCTCAGAAATCTTCTTTCCAGTTTTGAACCGAAGATATTTCTTTTTTCACCTTAGCCCTCTATGGGCTTCCAAATATCCCTTTGCCAGTTCCACAAGAACAGCCTTAGCGAAAGGCTTCTTGAAGGGAAAGATGTAACTCTGTGAGATGAACTAACAGAACACAGAGCAGTTTCTCAGAAAGCTTCTTTTCAGTTTTGAACGGAGGATATTTCCTTTTTCACGATAGCCCTCTATGGGCTTCCAAATATCCCTTTGCCAATTCCACAAAAACAGCCTTAGCGTAAGGCTTCTTGAAGGGAAAGATGTAACTCTGTGAGATGAATTAACAGAACACAGAACAGTTTCTCAGAAAGCTTCTTTCCAGTTTTGAACGGAAGATATTTCCTTTTTCATCATAGCCCTCTAGGGGCTTCCAAATATCCCTTTGCCAATTCCACAAGAACAGCCTTAGCGAAAGGCTTCTTGAAGGGAAAGATGTAACTCTGTGAGATGAATTAACAGAACACACAGCAGTTTCTCAGAAAGCGTCTTTCCAGTTTTGAACGGAAGATATTTCCTTTTTCACCATAGCCCTCTATGGGCTTCCAAATATCCCTTTGCCAATTCCACAAGAACAGCCTTAGCGAAAGGCTTCTTGAAGGGAAAGATGTAAGTCTGTGAGATGAATTAACAGAACAAAGAGCAGTTTCTCAGAAAGCTTCTTTCCAGTTTTGAACGGAAAGTATTTCCTTTTTCACCATAGCCCTCTATGGGCTTCCAAATATCCCTTTGCCAATTCCACAAGAACAGCCTTAGCGAACGGATTCTTGAAGGGAAAGATGTAACTCTGTGAGATGAATTAACAGAACACAGAGCAGTTTCTCAGAAAGCTTCTTTCCAGTTTTGAACGGAAGATATTTCCTTTTTCACCGTAGCCCTCTATGGGCTTCCAAATATCCATTTGCCAATTCCACAAGAACAGCCTTGGCGAAAGACTTCTTGAAGGGAAAGATGTAACGGTGTGAGATGAATTCAGAGAACACAGAGCGGTTTCTCAGAAAGCTTCTTTCCAGTTTTGAACGGAAGATATTTCCTTTTTCACCATAGCCCTCTATGGGCTTCCAAATATCCCTTTGCCAATTCCACAAGAACAACAGTAGTGAAAGGCTTCTTGAAGGGATAGATGTAACTCTGTGAGATGAATTCAGAGAACACAGAGCAGTTTCTCAGAAAGCTTCTTTCCAGTTTTGAACGGAAGATATTTCCTTTTTCACTGTAGCCCTCTAAGGGGTTCCAAATATCCCTATGCCAATTCCACAAGCACAGCCTTAGCGAAAGGCTTCTTGAAGGGAAAGATGTAACTCTGTGAGATGAATTAACGGAACACAGAACAGTTTCTCAGAAAGCTTCTTTCCAGTTTTGAACGGATTATATTTCCTTTTTCACCACAGCCTTCTATGGGCTTCCAAATATCCCTTTGCCAATTCCACAAGAACAGCCTTAGCGAAAGGCTTATTGAAGGGAAAGATGTAACTCTGTGAGATGAATTAACAGAACACAGAGCAGTTTCTCAGAAAGCTTCTTTCCAGTTTTGAACGGAAGATATTTCCTTTTTCACCATAGCCCTCTATGGGCTTCCAAATATCCCTTTGCCAGTTCCACAAGAACAGCCTTAGCGAAAGGCTTCTTGAAGGGAAAGATGTAACGGAGTGAGATGAATTCAGAGAACACATAGCGGTTTCTCAGAAAGCTTCTTTCCAGTTTTGAACGGAAGATATTTCCTTTTTCACCATAGCCCTCTATGGGCTTCCAAATATCCCTTTGCCAGTTCCACAAGAACAGCCTTAGCGAAAGGCGTCTTGAAGGGAAAGATGTAACTCTGAGATGAATTAACAGAACACAGAGCAGTTTCTCAGAAAGCTTCTTTCCAGTTTTGAAAGGAAGATATTTCCTCTTTCACCATAGCCCTCTATGGGCTTCCAAATATCCCTTTGCCAATTCCACAAGAACAGCCTTAGCGAAAGGCTCCTTGAAGGGAACGTTATAACTCCGTGAGATGAATTAACAGACCACAGAACAGTTTTCAGAAAGCTTCTTTCCATTTTTAAACGGAAGATATTTCCTTTTTCACCATAGCCCTCTATGGGCTTCCAAATATCCCTTTGCCAATTCCACAAGAACAACAGTAGCGAAAGGCTTCTTAAAGGGAAAGATGTAACTCTGTGAGATGAATTCAGAGAACAAAGACCAGTTTCTCAGAAAGCTTCTTTCCAGTTTTGAACGGAAGATATTTCCTTTTTTACTGTAGCCCTCTATGGGCTTCCAAATATCCCTTTGCCAATTCCACATGCACAGCCTTAGCGAAAGGCTTCTTGAAGGGACAGATGTAACTCTGTGAGATGAATTAACGGAACACAGAACAGTTTCTCAAAAAGCTTCTTTCCAGTTTTGAACGGATTATATTTCCTTTTTCACCACAGCCTTCTATGGGCTTCCAAATATCCCTTTGCCAATTCCACAAGAACAGCCTCAGCGAAAGGCTTCTTGAAGGGAAAGATGTAACTCTGTTAGATGAACTAACGGAACACAGAGCAGTTTCTCAGAAAGTTTCTTTCCAGTTTTGAACGGAAGATATTTCCTTTTTTGCCATTGCCCTCTACGGACTTCCAAATATCCCATTGCCAGTCCCACAAGAACAGCCTTAGCGAAAGGCTTCTTGAAGGGAAAGATGTAACTCTGTGAGATGATATCAGAGAACACAGAGCAGTTTCTCAGAAAGCTTCTTTCCAGTTTTGAACGGAAGATATTTCCTTTTTCACCATAGCCCTCTATAGGCTTCCAAATATCCCTTTGCCAGTTCCACAAGAACAGCCTTAGCGAAAGGCTTCTTGAAGGGAAAGATCTAACTCTGTGAGATGAATTAACAGAACACAGAGCAGTTTCTCAGAAAGGTTCTTTCCAGTTTTGAACGGAAGATATTTCCTTTTTCACCACAGCCCTCTATGGGCTTCCAAATATCCCTTTGCCAATTCCACAAGAACAGCCTTAGCGAAAGGCTTCTTGAAGGGAAAGATGTAACTCTGTGAGATGAATTAACAGAACACAGAGAAGTTTCTCAGAAAGCTTCTTTCCAGTTTTGAAAGAAAGATATTTACTTTTTCACCATAGCCCTCTATGGGCTTCCAAATATCCCTTTGCCAATTATACAAGAACAGTCTTGGCCAAAGGCTTTTGAAGGGAAAGATGTAACGGTGTGAGATGAATTCAGAGAACACAGAGCGGTTTCTCAGAAAGCTTCTTTCCAGTTTTGAACGGAAGATATTTCCTTTTTCACCATAGCCCTCTATGGGCTTCCAAATATCCCTTTGCCAATTCCACAAGAACAGCCTTAGCGAAAGGCTTCTTGAAGGGAAAGATGTATCTCCGTGAGATGAATTCAGGGAACACAGAGCAGTTTCTCAGAAAGCTTCTTTCCAGTTTTGAACGGAAGATATTTCCTTTTTCACCATAGCCTTCTAGGGGCTTCCAAATATCCCTTTGCCAGTTCCACAAGAACAGCCTTAGCGAAAGGCTTCTTGAAGGGAAAGATGTAACTCTGAGATGAATTAACAGAACACGGAGCAGTTTCTCAGAAAGCTACTTTCCAGTTTTGAAAGGAAGATATTTCCTCTTTCACCATAGCCCTCTATGGGCTTCCAAATATCCCTTTGCCAATTCCACAAGAACAGCCTTAGCGAAAGGCTCCTTGAAGGGAAAGATATAACTCTGTGAGATGAATTAACAGACCACAGAATAGTTTCTCAGAAAGCTTCTTTCCAGTTTTGAACGGAAGATATTTCCTTTTTCACCATAGCCCTCTATGGGCTTCCAAATATCCCTTTGCCAATTCCACAAGAACAACAGTAGCGAAAGGCTTCTTAAAGGGAAAGATGTAACTCTGTGAGATGAATTCAGAGAACAAAGACCAGTTTCTCAGAAAGCTTCTTTCCAGTTTTGAACGGAAGATATTTCCTTTTTTACTGTAGCCCTCTATGGGCTTCCAAATATCCCTTTGCCAATTCCACAAGCACAGCCTTAGCGAAAGGCTTCTTGAAGGGACAGATGTAACTCTGTGAGATGAATTAACGGAACACAGAACAGTTTCTCAGAAAGCTTCTTTCCAGTTTTGAACGGATTATATTTCCTTTTTCACCGCAGCCTTCTATGGGCTTCCAAATATCCCTTTGCCAATTCCACAAGAACAGCCTCAGCGAAAGGCTTCTTGAAGGGAAAGATGTAACTCTGTGAGATGAATTCAGAGAACACAGAGCGGTTTCTCAGAAAGCTTCTTTCCAGTTTTGAACGGAAGATATTTCCTTTTTCACCATAGCCCTCTATGGGCTTCCAAATATCCCTTTCCCAGTTCCACAAGAACAGCCTTAGCGAAAGGCTTCTTGAAGGGAAAGATGTATCTCCGTGAGATGAATTCAGGGAACACAGAGCAGTTTCTCAGAAAGCTTCTTTCCAGTTTTGAACGGAAGATATTTCCTTTTTCACCATAGCCTTCTAGGGGCTTCCAAATATCCCTTTGCCAGTTCCACAAGAACAGCCTTAGCGAAAGGCTTCTTGAAGGGAAAGATGTAACTCTGAGATGAATTAACAGAACACGGAGCAGTTTCTCAGAAAGCTTCTTTCCAGTTTTGAAAGGAAGATATTTCCTCTTTCACCATAGCCCTCTATGGGCTTCCAAATATCCCTTTGCCAATTCCACAAGAACAGCCTTAGCGAAAGGCTCCTTGAAGGGAAAGATATAACTCTGTGAGATGAATTAACAGACCACAGAATAGTTTCTCAGAAAGCTTCTTTCCAGTTTTGAACGGAAGATATTTCCTTTTTCACCATAGCCCTCTATGGGCTTCCAAATATCCCTTTGCCAATTCCACAAGAACAACAGTAGCGAAAGGCTTCTTAAAGGGAGAGATGTAACTCTGTGAGATGAATTCAGAGAACAAAGACCAGTTTCTCAGAAAGCTTCTTTCCAGTTTTGAACGGAAGATATTTCCTTTTTTACTGTAGCCCTCTATGGGCTTCCAAATATCCCTTTGCCAATTCCACAAGCACAGCCTTAGCGAAAGGCTTCTTGAAGGGACAGATGTAACTCTGTGAGATGAATTAACGGAACACAGAACAGTTTCTCAGAAAGCTTCTTTCCAGTTTTGAACGGATTATATTTCCTTTTTCACCGCAGCCTTCTATGGGCTTCCAAATATCCCTTTGCCAATTCCACAAGAACAGCCTCAGCGAAAGGCTTCTTGAAGGGAAAGATGTAACTCTGTGAGATGAATTAAGAGAACACCTAGCAGTTTCTCAAAAAGCTTCTTTCCAGTTTTGAACGGAAGATATTTCCTTTTTCACCATAGCCCTCTATGGGCTTCCAAATATCCCTTTCCCAGTTCCACAAGAACAGCCTTAGCGAAAGGCTTCTTGAAGGGAAAGATGTAAATCTGTGAGATAAACTAACAGAACACAGAGTAGTTTCTCAGAAAGCTTCTTTCCAGTTTTGAAAGGAAGGTATTTCCTTTTTCACCATAGCCCTCTATGGGCTTCCAAATATCCCTTTGCCAATTCCAGAAGAACAGCCTTGGCGAAAGGCTTCTTGAAGGGAAAGATGTAACTCTGTGAGATGAACTAACAGAACACAGAGCAGTTTCTCAGAAAGCTTCTTTCCAGTTTTGAACGGAAGATATTTCCTTTTTCACCATAACCCTCTATGAGCTTCCAAATATCCATTTGCCCATTCCACAAGAACAGCCTTAGCGAAAGGCTTCTTGAAGGGAAAGATGTAACTCTGTGAAATGAATTAACAGAACACAGAACAGTTTCTCAGAAAGCTTCTTTCCAGTTTTGAACGGAAGATATTTCCTTTTTTACCACAGCCCTCTATGGGCTTCCAAATATCCCTTTGCCAATTCCAAAAGAGCACCCTTAGCGAAAGGCTTCTTGAAGGGGAAGATGTAACTCTGTGAGATGAACTATCAGAACACAGAGCAGTTTCTCAGAAAGCTTCTTTCCAGTTTTGAACGGAAGATATTTCCTTTTTCACCATAGCCCTCTATGGGCTTCCAAATATCCCTTTGCCAATTCCACAAGAACAGCCTTAGCGAAAGGCTTCTTGAAGGGAACGATGTAAGTCTGTGAGATGAATTAACAGAACACAGAGCAGTTTCTCAGAAAGCTTCTTTCCAGTTTTGAAAGGAAGATATTTCCTTTTTCACCATAGCCCTCTATGGGCTTCCAAATATCCCTTTGCCAATTCCACAAGAACAGCCTTAGCGAAAGGCTTCTTGAAGGGAAAGATGTAACTCTGTGAGATGAATTAAAAGAACACAGAGGAGTTTCTCAGAAAGCGTCTTTCAAGTTTTGAACGGAAGATATTTCCTTTTTCACCATAGCCCTCTATGGGCTTCCATATATCCCTTTGCCAATTCCACAAGAACAGACTTAGCGAAAGGCTTCTTGAAGGAAAGATGTAACTCTGTGAGATGAATTAACAGAACGAAGAGCAGTTTCTCAGAAAGCTTCTTCCCAGTTTTGAACGGAAGATATTTCCCTTTTCACCATAGCCCTCTATGGGCTTCCAAATATCCCTTTGCCAATTCCACAAGAACAGACTTAGAGAAAGGCTTCTTGAAGGGAAAGATGTAACTCTGTGAGATGAATTCAGAGAACACAGAGCAGTTTCTCAGAAAGCTTCTTTCCAGTTTTGAACGGAAGATATTTCCTTTTTCACCATAGCCCTCTATGGGCTTCCAAATATCCCTTTGCCAATTCCACAAGAACAGCCTTAGCGAAAGGCTTCTTGAAGGGAAAGATGTAACACTCTGAGAAGAATTCAGAGAACACAGGGCAGTTTCTCAGAAAGCTTCTTTCAAGTTTTGAACGGAAGATATTTCCTTTTTCACCATAGCCCTCTATGGGCTTCCAAATATCCCTTTGCCAATTCCACAAGAATAGCCTTGGCGAAAGGCTTCTTGAAGGGAAAGTTGTAACGCTGTTAGATGAATTCAGAGAACACAGAGCAGTTTCTCAGAAACCTTCTTTCCAGTTTTGAACGGAAGATATTTCCTTTTTCACCATAGCCCTCTATGGGCTTCCAAATATCCCTTTGCCAGTTCCACAAGAACAGTCTTAGCGAAAGGCTTCTTGAAGGGAAAGATGTAACTCTGTGAGATGAATTCAGAGAACACAGAGCAGTTTCTCAGAAAGCTTCTTTCCAGTTTTGAACGGAAGATATTTCCTTTTTCACCACAGCCCTCTATGGGCTTCCAAATATCCCTTTGCCAGTTCCACAAGAACAGCCTTAGCGAAAGGCTTCTTAAAGGGAAAGATGTAACTCTGTGAGATGAACTAAACGAACACAGAGCAGTTTCTCAGAAATCTTCTTTCCAGTTTTGAACCGAAGATATTTCTTTTTTCACCATAGCCCTCTATGGGCTTCCAAATATCCCTTTGCCAGTTCCACAAGAACAGCCTTAGCGAAAGGCTTCTTGAAGGGAAAGATGTAACTCTGTGAGATGAACTAACAGAACACAGAGCAGTTTCTCAGAAAGCTTCTTTCCAGTTTTGAACGGAGGATATTTCCTTTTTCACGATAGCCCTCTATGGGCTTCCAAATATCCCTTTGCCAATTCCACAAGACCAGCCTTAGCGTAAGGCTTCTTGAAGGGAAAGATGTAACTCTGTGAGATGAATTAACAGAACACAGAACAGTTTCTCAGAAAGCTTCTTTCCAGTTTTGAACGGAAGATATTTCCTTTTTCACCATAGCCCTCTAGGGGCTTCCAAATATCCCTTTGCCAATTCCACAAGAACAGCCTTAGCGAAAGGCTTCTTGAAGGGAAAGATGTAACTCTGTGAGATGAATTAACAGAACACACAGCAGTTTCTCAGAAAGCGTCTTTCCAGTTTTGAACGGAAGATATTTCCTTTTTCACCATAGCCCTCTATGGGCTTCCAAATATCCCTTTGCCAATTCCACAAGAACAGCCTTAGCGAAAGGCTTCTTGAAGGGAAAGATGTAACTCTGTGAGATGAATTAACAGAACAAAGAGCAGTTTCTCAGAAAGCTTCTTTCCAGTTTTGAACGGAAAGTATTTCCTTTTTCACCATAGCCCTCTATGGGCTTCCAAATATCCCTTTGCCAATTCCACAAGAACAGCCTTAGCGAACGGATTCTTGAAGGGAAAGATGTAACTCTGTGAGATGAATTAACAGAACACAGAGCAGTTTCTCAGAAAGCTTCTTTCCAGTTTTGAACGGAAGATATTTCCTTTTTCACCGTAGCCCTCTATGGGCTTCCAAATATCCATTTGCCAATTCCACAAGAACAGCCTTGGCGAAAGACTTCTTGAAGGGAAAGATGTAACGGTGTGAGATGAATTCAGAGAACACAGAGCGGTTTCTCAGAAAGCTTCTTTCCAGTTTTGAACGGAAGATATTTCCTTTTTCACCATAGCCCTCTATGGGCTTCCAAATATCCCTTTGCCAGTTCCACAACAACAGCCTTAGCGAAAGGCTTCTTGAAGGGAAAGATGTAACTCTGTGAGATGAATTCAGAGAACACAGAGCAGTTTCTCAGAAAGATTCTTTCCAGTTTTGAACGGAAGATATTTCCTTTTTCACCATAGCACTCTATGGGCTTCCAAATATCCCTTTGCCAGTTCCACAAGAACAGCCTTAGCGAAAGGCTTCTTGAAGGGAAAGATGTAATTCTGTGAGATGAATTAACAGAACACAGAGCAGTTTCTCAGAAAGCTTCTCTCCAGTTTTGAACGGAAGATATTTCCTTTTTCACCATAGCCCTCTATGGGCTTCCAAATATCCCTTTGCCAATTCCAAAAGAACAGCCTTAGCGAAAAGCTTTTTGAAGGAAAAGATGTAACTCTGTGAGAGGAACTAATAGAACACAGAGCAGTTTCTCAGAAAGCTTCTTTCCAGTTTTGAACGGAAGATATTTCCTTTTTCACCATAGCCCTCTATGGGCTTCCAAATATGCCTTTGCCAATTCCACAAGAACAACAGTAGTGAAAGGCTTCTTGAAGGGAAAGATGTAACTCTGTGAGATGAATTCAGAGAACACAGAGCAGTTTCTCAGAAAGCTTCTTTCCAGTTTTGAACGGAAGATATTTCCTTTTTCACCATAGCCCTCTATGGGCTTCCAAATATCCCTTTGCCAATTCCACAAGCACCGCCTTAGCGAAAGGCTTCTTGAAGGGAAAGATGTAACTCTGTGAGATGAATTAACGGAACACAGAACAGTTTCTCAGAAAGCTTCTTTCCAGTTTTGAACGGAAGATATTTCCTTTTTCACCATAGCCCTCTATGGGCTTCCAAATATCTCTTTGCCAATTCCACAAGAACAGCCTTAGCGAAAGGCTTCTTGAACTGAAAGATGTAACTCTGTGAGATGAATTAACAGAACACAGAGCAGTTTCTCAGAAAGCTTCTTTGCAGTTTTGAACGGAAGATATTTCCTTTTTCACCATTGCCCTCTAAGGGCTTCCAAATATCCCTTTGCCAATTCCACAAGAACAGCCTTAGCGAAACGCTTCTTGAAGGGAAAGATGTAACTCTGTGAGATGAATTAACAGAACACAGAGCAGTTTCTCAGAAAGCTTCTTTCCAGTTTTGAACGGAAGATATTTCCTTTTTCACCATAGCCCTCTATGGGCTTCCAAATATCCCTTTGCCAATTCCACAAGAACAACAGTAGTGAAAGGCTTCTTGAAGGGATAGATGTAACTCTGTGAGATGAATTCAGAGAACACAGAGCAGTTTCTCAGAAAGCTTCTTTCCAGTTTTGAACGGAAGATATTTCCTTTTTCAGTGTAGCCCTCTATGGGCTTCCAAATATCCCTATGCCAATTCCACAAGCACAGCCTTAGCGAAAGGCTTCTTGAAGGGAAAGATGTAACTCTGTGAGATGAATTAACGGAACACAGAACAGTTTCTCAGAAAGCTTCTTTCCAGTTTTGAACGGATTATATTTCCTTTTTCACCACAGCCTTCTATGGGCTTCCAAATATCCCTTTGCCAATTCCACAAGAACAGCCTTAGCGAAAGGCTTATTGAAGGGAAAGATGTAACTCTGTGAGATGAATTAACAGAACACAGAGCAGTTTCTCAGAAAGCTTCTTTCCAGTTTTGAACGGAAGATATTTCCTTTTTCACCATAGCCGTCTATGGGCTTCCAAATATCCCTTTGCCAGTTCCACAAGAACAACCTTAGCGAAAGGCTTCTTGAAGGGAAAGATGTAACGGTGTGAGATGAATTCAGAGAACACAGAGCGGTTTCTCAGAAAGCTTCTTTCCAGTTTTGAACGGAAGATATTTCCTTTTTCACCATAGCCCTCTATGGGCTTCCAAATATCCCTTTGCCAGTTCCACAAGAACAGCCTTAGCGAAAGGCGTCTTGAAGGGAAAGATGTAACTCTGAGATGAATTAACAGAACACAGAGCAGTTTCTCAGAAAGCTTCTTTCCAGTTTTGAAAGGAAGATATTTCCTCTTTCACCATAGCCCTCTATGGGCTTCCAAATATCCCTTTGCCAATTCCACAAGAACAGCCTTAGCGAAAGGCTCCTTGAAGGGAACGTTATAACTCCGTGAGATGAATTAACAGACCACAGAACAGTTTTCAGAAAGCTTCTTTCCATTTTTAAACGGAAGATATTTCCTTTTTCACCATAGCCCTCTATGGGCTTCCAAATATCCCTTTGCCAATTCCACAAGAACAACAGTAGCGAAAGGCTTTTTAAAGGGAAAGATGTAACTCTGTGAGATGAATTCAGACAACAAAGACCAGTTTCTCAGAAAGCTTCTTTCCAGTTTTGAACGGAAGATATTTCCTTTTTTACAGTAGCCCTCTATGGGCTTCCAAATATCCCTTTGCCAATTCCACAAGCACAGCCTTAGCGAAAGGCTTCTTGAAGGGACAGATGTAACTCTGTGAGATGAATTAACGGAACACAGAACAGTTTCTCAGAAAGCTTCTTTCCAGTTTTGAACGGATTATATTTCCTTTTTCACCACAGCCTTCTATGGGCTTCCAAATATCCCTTTGCCAATTCCACAAGAACAGCCTCAGCGAAAGGCTTCTTGAAGGGAAAGATGTAACTCTGTTAGATGATATCAGAGAACACAGAGGATTTTCTCAGAAAGCTTCTTTCCAGTTTTGAACGGAAGATATTTCCTTTTTCACCATAGCCCTCTAAGGGCTTCCAAATATCCCTTTGCCAGATCCACAAGAACAGCCTTAGTGAAAGGCTTCTTGAAGGGAAAGATCTAACTCTGTGAGATGAATTAACAGAACACAGAGCAGTTTCTCAGAAAGCTTCTTTCCAGTTTTGAACGGAAGATATTTCCTTTTTCACCATAGCCCTCTATGGGCTTCCAAATATCCCTTTGCCAATTCCACAAGAACAGCCTTAGCGAAAGGCTTCTTGAAGGGAAAGATGTAACTCTGTGAGATGAATTCACAGAACACAGAGCAGTTTCTCAGAAAGCTTCTTTCCAGTTTTGAACGGAAGATATTTACTTTTTCACCATAGCCCTCTATGGTCTTCTAAATATCCCTTTGCCAGTTCCACAAGAACAGCCTTAGCGAAAGGCTTCTTGAAGGTAAAGATGTAACTCTGTGAGATGAACTAACAGAACACAGAGCAGTTTCTCAGAAAGCTTCTTTCCAGTATTGAACGGAAGATATTTCCTTTCTCACCATAGCCATCTATGGGCTTCCAAATATCCCATTTCCAGTTACACAAGAACAGCCTTGCCGAAAGGCTTCTTGAAGGGAAAGATGTAACTCTGTGAGATGAACTAACAGAACACAGAGCAGTTTCTCAGATAGCTTCTTTCCAGTTTTGAACGGAAGATATTTCCTTTTTCACCATAGCCCTCTATGGGCTTCCAAATATCCCTTTGCCAATTACACAACAACAGCCTTAGCGAAAGGCTTCTTGAAGGGAAAGATGTCACTCTGTGAGATGTACTAACAGAACACGGAACAGTTTCTCAGAAAGCTTCTTTCCAGTTTTGAACGGAAGATATTTCCTTTTTCACCATAACCCTCTATGGGCTTCCAAATATCCCTTTGCCAATTCCACAAGAACAACAGTAGCGAAAGGCTTCTTAAAGGGAAAGATGTAACTCTGTGAGATGAATTCAGAAAACAAAGACCAGTTTCTCAGAAAGCTTCTTTCCAGTTTTGAGCGGAAGATATTTCCTTTTTTACTGTAGCCCTCTATGGGCTTCCAAATATCCCTTTGCCAATTCCACAAGCACAGCCTTAGCGAAAGGCTTCTTGAAGGGACAGATGTAACTCTGTGAGATGAATTAACGGAACACAGAACAGTTTCTCAGAAAGCTTCTTTCCAGTTTTGAACGGATTATATTTCCTTTTTCACCACAGCCTTCTATGGGCTTCCAAATATCCCTTTGCCAATTCCACAAGAACAGCCTCAGCGAAAGGCTTCTTGAATGGAAAGATGTAACTCTGTTAGATGAACTAACGGAACACAGAGCAGTTTCTCAGAAAGCTTCTTTCCAGTTTTGAACGGAAGATATTTCCTTTTTCGCCATTGCCCTCTACGGACTTCCAAATATCCCTTTGCAGTTCCACAAGAACAGCCTTAGCGAAAGGCTTCTTGAAGGGAAAGACGTAACTCTGTGAGATGATATCAGAGAACACAGAGGAGTTTCTCAGAAAGCTTCTTTCCAGTTTTGAAAGGAAGACATTTCCTTTTTCACCATAGCCCTCTAAGGGCTTCCAAATATCCCTTTGCCAATTCCAGAAGAACAGCCTTAGCGAAAGACTTCTTGAAGGGAAAGATGTAACTCTGTGAGATGAACTAACAGAACACAGAGCAGTTTCTCAGATAGCTTCTTTCCAGTTTTGAACGGAAGATATTTCCTTTTTCACTTTAGTCCTCTATGGGCTTCCAAATATCACTTTGCCAATTCCACAAGAGCAGCCTTAGCGAAAGGTTTCTTGAAAGGAAAGATGTAACTCTGTGAGATGAATTAACAGAACACACAGCAGTTTCTCAGAAAGCGTCTTTCCAGTTTTGAACGGAAGATATTTCCTTTTTCACCATAGCCCTCTATGGGCTTCCAAATATCCCTTTGCCAATTCCACAAGAACAGTCTTAGCGAAAGGCTTCTTGAAGGGAAAGATGTAACTCTGTGAGATGAATTAACAGAACAAAGAGCAGTTTCTCAGAAAGCTTCTTTCTAGTTTTGAACGGAAAGTATTTCCTTTTTCACCATAGCCCTCTATGGGCTTCCAAATATCCCTTTGCCAATTCCACAAGAACAGCCTTAGCGAAAGGCTTCTTGAAGGGAAAGATGTAACTCTGTGAGATGAATTAACAGAACACAGAGCAGTTTCTCAGAAAGTTTCTTTCCAGTATTGAACGGAAGATATTTCCTTTTTCACCGTAGCCCTCTATGGGCTTCCAAATATCCCTTTGCCAATTCCACAAGAACAGCCTTGGCGAAAGGCTTCTTGAAGGGAAAGATGTAACGGCGTGAGATGAATTCAGAGAACACAGAGCGGTTTCTCAGAAAGCTTCTTTCCAGTTTTGAACGGAAGATATTTCCTTTTTCACCATAGCCCTCTATGGGATTCCAAATATCCCTTTGCCAGTTCCACAACAACAGCCTTAGCGAAAGGCTTCTTGAAGGGAAAGATGTAACTCTGTGAGATGAATTCCGAGAACACAGAGCAGTTTCTCAGAAAGCTTCTTTCCAGTTTTGAACGGAAGATATTTCCTTTTTCACCATACCACTCAATGGGCTTCCAAATATCCCTTTGCCAGTTCCAAAAGAACAGCCTTAGCGAAAGGCTTCTTGAAGGGAAAGATGTAACTCTGTGAGATGAATTAACAGAACACAGAGAAGTTTCTCAGAAAGCTTCTTTCCAGTTTTGAACGGAAGATATTTCCTTTTTCACCATAGCCCTGTATGGGCTTCCAAATATCCCTTTGCCAATTCCACAAGAACAGCCTTAGCGAAAAGCTTTTTGAAGGGAAAGATGTAACTCTGTGAGATGAACTAATAGAACACTGAGCAGTTTCTCAGAAAGCTTCTTTCCAGTTTTGAACGGAAGATATTTCCTTTTTCACCATAGCCCTCTATGGGCTTCCAAATATCCCTTTGCCAATTCCACAAGAACAGCCTTAGCGTAAGGCTGGTTGAAGGGAAAGATGTAGCTCTGTGAGATGAATTAACAGAACACAGAGCAGTTTCTCAGAAAGCTTCTTTCCAGTTTTCAACGGAAGATATTTCCTTTTTCACCATAGCCCTCTATGGGCTTCCATATATCCCTTTGCCAATTCCACAAGAACAGCCTTGGCGAAAGGATTCTTAAAGGGAAAGATGTGACGCTGTGAGATGAATTCAGAGAACACAGAGCAGTTTCTCAGAAAGCTTCTTTCCAGTTTTGAACGGAAGATATTTCCTTTTTCACCATAGCCCTCTATGGGCTTCCAAATATCCCTTTGCCAGTTCCACAAGAACAGCCTTAGCGAAAGGCTTCTTGAAGGGAAAGATGTAACTCTGTGAGATGAATTAACAGAACACAGAGCAGTTTCTCAGAAAGCTTCTTTCCATTTTTGAACGGAAGATATTTCCTTTTTCACCATAGCCCTCTATGGGCTTCCAATTATCCCTTTGCCAATTCCACAAGAACAGCCTTAGCGAAAAGCTTTTTGAAGGGAAAGATGTAACTCTGTGAGAAGAACTAATAGAACACTGAGCAGTTTCTCAGAAAGCTTCTTTCCAGTTTTGAACGGAAGATATTTCCTTTTTCACCATAGCCCTCTATGGGCTTCCAAATATCCCTCTGCCAATTCCACAAGAACAGCCTTAGCGAAAGGCTTCTTGAAGGGAAATATGTAACTCTGTGAGATGAATTAACAGAACACAGAGTAGTTTCTCAGAAAGCTTCTTTCCAGTTTTGAACGGAAGATATTTCCTTTTTCACCCGAGCCGTTTTTGGGCTTCCAAATATCCCTTTGCCAATTCCACAAGAACACCCTTAGCGTAAGGCTTGTTGAAGGGAAAGATGTAGCTCTGTGAGATGAATTAACAGAACACAGAGCAGTTTCTCAGAAAGCTTCTTTCCAGTTTTCAACGGAAGATATTTCCTTTTTCACCATAGCCCTCTATGGGCTTCCAAATATCCCTTTGCCAATTCCACAAGAACAGCCTTGGCGAAAGGATTCTTGAAGGGAAAGATGTAACGCTGTGAGATGAATTCAGAGAACACAGAGCAGTTTCTCAGAAAGCTTCTTTCCAGTTTTGAACGGAAGATATTTCCTTTTTCACCATAGCCCTCTATGGGCTTCCAAATATCCCTTTGCCAGTTCCACAAGAACACCCTTAGCGAAAGGTTTCTTAAAGGGAAAGATGTAACTCTATGAGATGAATTCTGAGAACACAGAGCAGTTTCTCAGAAAGCTTCTTTCCAGTTTTGAATGGAAGATATTTCCTTTTTCACCATAGCCCTGTATGGGCTTCCAAATCTTCCTTTGCCAATTCCACAAGAACAGCCTTAGTGAAAGGCTTCTTGAAGGGAAAGGTGTAACTCTGTGAGATGAATTAACAGAACACAGAGCAGTTTCTCAGAAAGCTTCTTTCCAGTTTTGAACGGAAGATATTTTCTTTTTCACCATAGCCCTCTATGGGCTTCAAAATATCCCTTTGCCAATTCCACAAGAACAGCCTTAGCGATAGGCTTCTTGAAGGGAAAGATGTAACTCTGTGAGAAGAATTCAGAGAACACAGAGCAGTTTCTCAGAAAGCTTCTTTCCAGTTTTGAACGGAAGATATTTCCTTTTTCACCGCAGCCCTCTATGGGATTCCAAATATCCCTTTGCCAGTTCCACAAGAACAGCATTAGCGAAAGGCTTCTTGAAGGGAAAGATGTAACTCTGTGAGATGAACTAACAGAACACAGAGCAGTTTCTCAGAAAGCTTCTTTCCAGTTTTGAACGAAAGATATTTCCTTTTTCAAAATAGCCCTCTATGGGTTTCCAAATATCCCTTTGCCAATTCCACAAGAACAGCCTTGGCGGAAGTCTTCTTGAAGGGAAAGATGTAACTCTGTGAGATGAACTAACAGAACACAGACCAGTTTCTCAGAAAGCTTCTTTCCAGTTTTGAACGGAAGATATTTCCTTTTTCACCATAGCCCTGTATGGGCTTCCAAATATCCCTTTGCCAATTCCACAAGAACAGCCTTATCGAAAGGCTTCTTGAAGAGAAAGATGTAGCTCTGTGAGATGAATTAACAGAACACAGAGCAGTTTCTCAGAAAGCTTCTTTCCATTTTTGAACGGAAGATGTTTCCTTTTTCACCATAGCCCTCTATGGGCTTCCAAATATCCCTTTGCCAATTCTAGAAGAACAGCATTAGCGAAAAGCTTCTTAAAGGGAAAGATGTAACTCTGTGAGATGAAATAACAGAACACAGAGCAGTTTCTCAGAAAGCTTCTTTCCAGTTTTGAACGGAAGATATTTCCTTTTTCACCACAGCCCTCTATGGGCTTCCAAATATCCCTTTGCCAATTTCAAAAGAGCACCTTTAGCGAACGGCTTCTTGAAGGGGAAGATGTAACTCTGTGAGATGAATTAATAGAACACATAGCAGTTTCTCAGAAAGCTTCTTTCCAGTTTTGAACGGAAGTTATTTCCTCTTTCACCATAGCCCTCCATGGGCTTCAAAATATCCCTTTGCTAATTCCACAAGAACAGCCTTAGCGAAAGGCTTCTTGAAGGGAAAGATGTAACTCTATGAGATGAATTAACAGAACACAGAGCAGTTTCTCAGAAAGCTTCTTTCCAGTTTTGAACGGAAGATGTTTCCTTTTTCACCATAGCCCTCTATGGACTTCCAAATATCCCTTTGCCAATTCCACAAGAACAGTCTTAGCAAAAGGCTTCTTGAAGGGAAAGATGTAACTCTGTGAGATGAATTAACAGAACAAAGAGCAGTTTCTCCGAAAGCTTCTTTCTAGTTTTGAACGGAAAGTATTTCCTTTTTCACCATAGCCCTCTATGGGCTTCCAAATATCCCTTTGCCAACTCCACAAGAACAGCCTTAGCGAAAGGCTTCTTGAAGGGAAAGATGTAACTCTGTGAGATGAATTAACAGAACACAGAACAGTTTCTCAGAAAGCTTCTTTCCAGTTTTGAACGGAAGATATTTCCTTTTTCACCACAGCCCTCTATGGGCTTCCAAATATCCCTTTGCCAATTTCAAAAGAGCACCTTTAGCGAACGGCTTCTTGAAGGGGAAGATGTAACTCTGTGAGATGAATTAATAGAACACATAGCAGTTTCTCAGAAAGCTTCTTTCCAGTTTTGAACGGAAGTTATTTCCTCTTTCACCATAGCCCTCCATGGGCTTCAAAATATCCCTTTGCTAATTCCACAAGAACAGCCTTAGCGAAAGGCTTCTTGAAGGGAAAGATGTAACTCTATGAGATGAATTAACAGAACACAGAGCAGTTTCTCAGAAAGCTTCTTTCCAGTTTTGAACGGAAGATGTTTCCTTTTTCACCATAGCCCTCTATGGACTTCCAAATATCCCTTTGCCAATTCCACAAGAACAGTCTTAGCGAAAGGCTTCTTGAAGGGAAAGATGTAACTCTGTGAGATGAATTAACAGAACAAAGAGCAGTTTCTCAGAAAGCTTCTTTCTAGTTTTGAACGGAAAGAATTTCCTTTTTCACCATAGCCCTCTATGGGCTTCCAAATATCCCTTTGCCAATTCCACAAGAACAGCCTTGGCGAAAGGATTCTTGAAGGGAAAGATGTAACGCTGTGAGATGAATTCAGAGAACACAGAGCAGTTTCTCAGAAAGCTTCTTTCCAGTTTTGAACGGAAGATATTTCCTTTTTCACCCTAGCCCTCTATGGGCTTCCAAATATCCCTTTGCCAGTTCCACAAGAACACCCTTAGCGAAAGGTTTCTTAAAGGGAAAGATGTAACTCTATGAGATGAATTCTGAGAACACAGAGCAGTTTCTCAGAAAGCTTCTTTCCAGTTTTGAACGGAAGATATTTCCTTTTTCACCATAGCCCTCTATGGGCTTCAAAATATCCCTTT